>NC_048303.1:7559207-7719491 GCF_013100865.1 Trachemys scripta elegans
CCCCCCCGGCAAGGTAATCCCTTTTTTCTGAATCTTCTACTTTCTTTTTTTTTTTTTTTTTTTGTCTGTTTCTGCTAAATCTGAAGATTTCCAGAATAGGGACTGCCTTAAAATTATAATAATGCCTGCATCTATGATTTTCACTCCATGCATCTGAAGAAATGGATTTTTTACCCATGAAAGCTTATGCCCAAATAAATCTGTTAGTCTTTAAGGAGCCACCAGACTCCTCGTTGTTGTTGTTTTTTAATCTATGTATGTTACGCTGCCATTGTATAACTAGTAATCATAATATAAATGCCTTTTTTTTCCTGCCAACACAGCTTGCTTTCAGTAAAATGCAGCTGCTACAGTAATTGCTAATTGTGGGGTGTTTTTTTCAAATGAAGCAATTCTATATATTTTTTTTAATAATGATTGAAATCTGCAACCAATTTCAAAGCCAGTATCTCAAAAGGGGGGGGTCGTCATTCTCCCGATATAAGGAGAGCGCCGCATTGTCACACTTAGAAAAACAATTTTTAAAAAAGCCTCCCATTTTCAACAGAACAGCCAGATGGCTTGTATATGTCCTTCATAACAAATATGACCTTTAAATTAGAAAACATCAGGGACCGGTGATTCATCGACACACAAAGAACTCAGCAAGCATTAAAGAATACAGTGCTCTAATTGACTGAGCTGTGCTTCAAATGTCCATTGATTACAGTAGATGTCACTATTGTTTCATTTATAGGCCAGGATATGTTAGAAAAGTCCCTCTGCCCCCAGCAAGGAGCTGTTAACTACAGTATGGGTAGTTAAGTATGTGCAGAAAGGCAGTGAGATTCAGGTGATTCAAGTGGAGCAATTTTCTTGCTGGAGAATATAATAATGCTTGGCACTTATAAAGCACTTTGCATGTTCAAATCCCTGTGCAAATATTAACTAATCCACACAGCACTTCTTTGAGATGAGTAGGAGAGTTTGTCAGAAAACAGGGAAAGGGGGAGGCTTTGTTTTTTTCATTGACATTTCACAGGTTGAAATTTTCTGCATCCATAGTGTGCCCCCATTTTGCAGACCGAAAAATGGAGGTCAGTGAAGTGATTTGCTTTAGGTTACAGAAGTTGCAACTGGCAGCCTAATCTAGTGCCCATTGAAGTCAGTGGGAGTCCTTTGGTTCAGGAAAAACTAACTTATTAATAATCCTTCACTCTTGTACTTTGAGATCCTTGGTAAAAGGCAGTATAAAGTACTTTATCAATAACTAATTCTCTTATTACATCTGTGAGGCAATTAGGTGTTATACACATTTGATAAATAGATAAGCGCCAGAGATTCTCTGCTCTAACCACTAGACAGCGATTCATACCAATGAAGCAAC
The DNA here is from genome assembly GCF_013100865.1 of Trachemys scripta elegans. Classification (NCBI taxonomy): domain Eukaryota; kingdom Metazoa; phylum Chordata; order Testudines; family Emydidae; genus Trachemys; species Trachemys scripta. Next base: position 7,560,574 of record NC_048303.1, read on the forward strand.
AGATGTGAGGCATGTGATTTGCATTCGGAATGTTCCAGTAAGTCAGTACCATGCCACAAGTCAGCTGTAGTATGGCCTAAGAGATGGCTGACCTGTTGTGATTGGTAGGGAACATTACTACATTATAGCTGTCCGTGCTTCACTAACCTCCACTAATTAACAATCCACTAGTAGAAATTGGTAATCTGGAAGTAATGTTTGTTCTTGTGTTTGCTGGGGTGCCCAGATATAAGACTGCATGACACAAGGCACCTGGACAACACGAGAGGCCAGGATGCACATAAACATATTCGAACGCCGGTAAGCATGCAAAGTTTGCCAGGCATTCCTACCAACCATCCAGGACCGACACGTTCTTGTCATGTCAGACAACACCACCACAGTCTTCTGTGTAAGCAGGGGGACAAGATCCTGAGCCATGTGTCAGAACGCTACATACCTTTGAGAATGGTGTGTCGCATACTATATTCTTTTGACAACAGCCTACCTATCCAGAACATGAAAGCCGATGCTTTTAGCAGAAACTTTGCCATAGACCACAAATGGGAGTTGCATGACTCTGTAATCACGGACATCTTTGGCGGATGGGGAAACCCATGTGAGGGATCCTTTCACATCCCACAACAATACCAAATGCACAAGTGTTGTTCAAGGGGAGGGACTGGAACTCAATCACAGGGGGACGTCCTAGTCCTCAATTGGTCTGATCGGACAAATTATGCTTTCCCCCTTCCCCGCCCCACTACGAATAATCCACAAGATCAGATGGGAGAAAGCAACAACCATCCTGATCACCCCTTTCTGGTCTTGCCAAATTTGGCTACCACTTCTCTGCATGTCAAAGAACCTGCCACTCATGCTTCGGATGTTCCCAGAGCTACTGACCCAAACAACAGCAGACAACACCCCAACTCATACACTCTTCACCTGACGGTTTGGTTTTTGGATGACTCTCCACTAGCGCAGGAATGCTCTCCGGCAGTGTGAGATGTCCTCTCAAGCATCCACAAGACGTTTGTATCTAGCCAAATAGACACATTTGACTACCAGGGCTACCTGGCAGAACCTCGTCCGTGAAGCAGTGGGCATCCCACTACTCTTGGAATATTTCCTTTATCTGAAGGACTTGGGACTGGCCCTGAGTTCCATGAAGGTGCATGCAGCTGCCATTAGCACTTTTCACCTGCCGGTGGACGGCCATTCAATCTTTACCCATCCATTAACTGCATTGTTCTGGAAGGGCCTTCTATGAAAATACCCTCCCATTCAGCCTATTTCCCTCTCTTCCCTCCCCCCACCCCCACCCCGGGACGTTAACCTTGTCCTCAGCTTGTTGACGTCTACCCCTTTGAACCTATGGCCTCATGGTCACTCTCTCCTTTCCATTAAAGTCTCTTTCCCCATCGTCATTAAATTGGCTAGGAGGGTTGGTGAACGGGGAACCATGATTGCTAACTCCCCTTTCGCCACTTTACATAAAGACGAAGTCTCTTTGACTTCCCCTCAAGTTCCTGCCTAAGGTGGTTTCCCATTTCCACCTCAATCAACACATACATTTACCTATCTTCTTCCCCAAGCCTCATGCCTCGAATGAGGAAAGAAAGGCTTCACTCATTAGATGTTTGAAGGGCATTGGCTTTTTATCTTGAAAGGACAAAACACTTTCGGAAATCTCCTCAGCTTTCCGTTGCCATAGCGGAGAGAATGATAAGACAAGCCATTTCCAGCCAAAGAATCTCCCAAGTGTGTGTCAGGGTGCATTACACATTGTTATCTTGCTATCAATAATCGGGACAATCCCTACTTGAAGGGATTCGGGCCTATTCCACAAGAGTGCAAGCATCAGCTACAGCCACATTCCACAACATGCCCCTCGCAGACGTATGCAAGGCAGCCACGTGGAATTCGTTGCACACCTCTTCCACACGCTATGCTCTAGTCCATGAATCCATGATGGATGCTTCATTTGGAGTAGCAGTCCTGCATTCCACAGTCTCCTCCCACATAGGTACTGTTTGTTAATCACCCTCAGTGGAGTACAATAGGGACCATCACTCTGCAGACTGTTTTAATATTTCTAAAGGAGTCTGCACTTCCATTTGAAATTTTGTAGGGGGTCTGCAAATGAAAAAAAGGTGAAAACCACTGATCTAGAGGATGTTACTCAGTTCTAGGCACACAGATGTCTTAAGAGTGTCACTAGCTGACTTTGCAAGGAGTGATTCTGTATTCCAATGATCAAATTATTAAGTAGCTAATCGTAGTCAACACCTGCAGTGTTACTTAACCTTGCTGGAGGCACAGGTAGCAGCCAGCTTTCACAGTGACTGCCTTACAATTAGTCTGTGAAATAAATATCAACCAGAGAATTTAAGGAAAAAGGTTGTCATATGTACTATTCAGTCAAAATGTGAACACTGGTATCTTTTCTCATTTAACTACGTGGAGCATTCAAGCAGCTTTGGATAAGCATTAAATACTGATAACATATTGCCCTAAAGAGCTAGCTCAAATTTTGCAAAATATCTTGAAAATTTTAGGCTTGAACTCGCATCCTGGGTTACTAATCACTTTAGGCACAGGTGGTTTTTGTTTTTTGTTTGTTTTGTTTTTTTTACAATGAGTTTGATTAACCATTGACACAAACTACCAAGGCAAGTGGTGGATTCTCCATCTTTTGAGGTCTTGAGATCAACCTGGATCTCTTTCCTAAAGGTATGCTTTAGTCAAACACAAGTTATTAGGCTTAATGTGGGGATAATTGGGTGAAATGTAATGGCCTGTAATGTATGAGAGTTCAGATTAGATGATTTAGTGGTCCCCTCTGGTATCAAAATCTATTAACCGGTCTTCCCCAAATAATGGATTATCTTGTGGCTATGGCACAGCACTGGAAGTCAAATCTGTGGCAATGGGAAATATTCAATTCTTGCACAAAAATTTGATGGAGTGGGCAAGAACTATGCATTGGATTTGTTATTTTCTCTGTATTCCCTAGATTGTTCTTGTTTCTAATAGAACAAAACAAATTACAAATTTAAACTAGTACACGTCATTTTGTATTAGATTGCATCAAATTAACTTTCCACAAACATGAAGAAAGGAGTCCCAGGTAGCAAATCTTTCATGGTCAGTACTTGTGGGACAGTATTCAGACTTTTAATTTTCTTAAAAGTAAAAGTAAAATGTTACATTTTAACACTATTTCCAGACACACACACTTGAGGTAGCCCTCTGTCCTAGTGGTATTGATGTGCACGGCCACGCATTCAGCTGGAATTCAGTACATTGAGAGCATGTTGCACAGGTGCTCCTGCACTAGCTCTGGCTTTGTGAACTTTTATGTGACATTCAAGGTGTTGGCTTTAACGTGCAAAGCCCTAAACAGTTTGGAACCTTGTCACTGAGCAAGTGCCTCTCTCCCTGCGTGATGCTGCCCCAAATGAGATCAATGGCAGTTTCTCAGCTGGAGAACATTTAATGCCTGCAAGAAGCAGCTGGTAACAGATCACACCACATGAGGGTTGTTTGGTTTTGGAACTAGTTTTCCCTTCTTTGTGCCCCAGAGCTCAGATTTGTTAAGCTACTGAGCAAGCTATAAAGCCAATCTTTTATCTCAGGCTTTTGGTGAATATTTATGTGCAGTCAATCCTTTATATTGTTTATTAATATATGGCTAGCCGTCCTATACTGCCGCAGAGATTTTTTTTTAATGGATTTGGAGAAAATAATTACATGTCTAGCCTACATCTCAGCTCAGGATAGCAGTGCTGCAGAGGCAACATGGTTAGCTCTTTGGGGAACAGAGGGATATATGTCGCTCATATGCAACTTCTCTGACTGGTTTAAGGATCAGTGCTGCCTGCCTTAAAAGGGAGTCCAGTCAAACTAGAAACAGTGCAATGTAGACCCTCAAATTGGTGATAGATAAGACTTGTTTCTTTAACAATAGTGTAAATTATTTTCCCTGATAATTAACTGTATATTTCTTAAGCTTGCTAAGGAAAAGGAATCCTAGCAAAATAACTAATACTTTAATGTCTTAGTATGTATAAGCTTGATGAATTCGAGAAATAAGCTTACATGCCTATGGAACCAGCAGGATGTGTGAAATGTGTTCTCACTTCTTTTGTAAAACGCATTTGAAATTTAATTATATGACACTGTTTACTTCCATCCACATTCAAATCATTTGATCTACAGGTAAACTATTCCCAATAGCAATAACTCAGACATCATTTCTATAGTTGACCCAGAATTTCCAACTAAGTGTGGCTTAGGCCATGTTAAAACAAATATTGTATGAAATCTTTCTCTGTCGGACAAAGTAGAAAGAGGCTTTGTTTGACGCTCTATCCGCAGTTTCGCCAATTGCTGTGGAACCTGTTTGGTGCAGCAGTAATGGAATATCGAAGAGCTCTGGCGCATATTAGTTAAAACAAATCTTTGTCCAGCATTGCAGTGCTTCCTAGCCCTGTGCTGGGTCACTGGCTCAGAGAAGATTTTGAGGGGAGTATCACCTACTAAATCTCCAATTCCATCTCCTGTAGCATTTTTGTTTCTTGGATGTCTCCCAACCATTTACTGATCAAGTCTAACCCAGTTTTGTCTGAGATCTGTTGAGATCACATAGCAAAGTGGCTTTAAGATTATATTGCAATTTTCCTTTTACTTTCTTTGGTAGCCAGCGGAGCTCACATTTCAGGTGGGCCTGCAATGAACAAAACAAAGATATGAGATTTTTTTTGCCCTCTATTCATTTCCTTCATGCGTTGAATTTAAATAATGAGCAACTACTTCTGTTTGTCTCCATGCCTTCATCCATGCTATCCCTTGCTCACAAAAGGACCTTCCTTACTTCATCTCCATGGCCTGTCTCCTCCCCACAGTCAGGTTGCTTGTGAAGACTTTAAGAAACATACTTCCATTGCCATGCTTGAGGGTAACTGGAGTATAGCTTTCTTGTCATAATCATATGTATTTGTTAACGTAACTGTTTATTTGTTCTCTTCCCCCTACCCGTTGTCTGTTCTTGAGACGAAAATTGTGACTCTTCTGTATTTGGAAAATCCCTAGCACACACTGGGTGCTACCAAAAATAATTTTATTATTAATTTACCAAAAGTACAATACAGTTAAATAGTGGGAAGACTTTAAGTCCTTTTTTGTTCTGTATTTGTACAGTGCCTGGCACAGTGGAGTCTTGGTCCATGGCTAGGGCTGCTAGATGCTACAATAATATAATAACTTAAAGCCTTAAAAGACAATCAATAATTTTTTATCAAACCTTTTAATCTTTGTCCAAGCTTCTCATTCTAGAACATATAAATAGCGATAGGCAATATTCATATGGAAGTTTGTTTAATTTGATTCAATAGAAAAGTTTAATTTTTAATCACACCTCTGTGGAATCTAGGCAAAGAAATCCAATCAGACATATCCTGTACATTTTAAGCAGAGGATGTTCCTTTCTCTTTGTGAGTGGCCGCCAACCAGGAATAACTTTAAAAGCAGACAGAGGAGAGTTGGTGTCATTTAAATTCCAAAAATGAGGTTGTATATAAATTGCACAAGGTTAACTTCTTTGTTTTTAATGTCTCTGTGATAGGCGCTCTGTTTGTGTGTTTCAGATATGAAACGCACAAATTCAAGTATTTATTATTTCCAAAATAATCTGATCTGAAACTCACAAATCTCTTCCCAGTACTACCTGTTCTTTGAGAAACCATGGGTTACTTTGCTACTGAGAGATTAGAAGTGTAACACCTTAGTATTCGTTTTGTTATAAGAGCCATAAGTCAATGTTCATTAATCTTGCTTCTGGTACTACTGCAACTCAAGAAATAATTTGTCATTTCCTGATATTCCTTCTCACCTAGGTTGTAGCAGTCATTTTTTATCGCAGCACTGAAAATCTGTCATGCAAGGATCTAGTGCTCACAGCATTTGATCCTATTGTTAATAGCAGTCTAATTTTAATCTAACTGTAGCAGAATTGGTATATTTGAACAGAAATGTGTGCCAGTCTCCTCTCTAGAAAGGCAATAAATATTTAATAGTCATTACCACCATTTGGCTGATACAGCATCTTAACATCAGTAGCTTTAAGGCTCTCAAAGAGGACATTCTTCTACAAGCAGATTAAAAGATGGATAGAGTAAGTGCTTGATTACAAGAATTGCGCAAAGCAGTTTAGCGTTACAGGGGTTTCATTTTTTCTTAGATAAATGTAGTTAACGTTTTTCCTGAAGTGTCCTCATCATACCCCTGCACTGATTCAGGAAGGTACTTAAGCATGTGTATAACTGTAAGCATTACTAGTCTCAGTAAAGTCAATTGGGGACTACTTCCGTGTTTAAAGTACCTTTCTGAATAGGGATCCTAGTGGTTTGGTAAAAGTTGAAACTGTACAATATCAAAAATAAGAGGCTTATAATTTAGAAAAAATGTTTGCATTAGGCAAGTTATAATCGTATACATGACCAATTGCTATAGGGATGTTACGTTACAGAGCAATGAGTGAGTGATCTTTGTTTTCAACTCTTCATTCTGATGAATATGTGCATGATGGGTTGTCAATTGTATAAATATGCCTGGGGATGAAGGTGAAACTGTTTTTTCTTCTGATTCTTTTGGTCTTGCTGTGCCTTCATAAATGGGGTGGCATTGATTGAAAGACATGTAGTATTAGCCTAAAAACATACATTTTGCTCATCTGGTTTTTGCTTTTTTTCTTGTTTTCTCTGAACAGTTTGAATATTTTTTTTCCAATCATAGGTTTACTTGTTAGCCTACTTTTTTCTCTTTCTTTTATATTTCTGAGATCTATCACTTTTTCTGGCCTCTGATTACACCCACATTTTATACCCAGAATTCAGTTCTAGAGCGCTTCAGGAAATTGGGTGGAGGGGGAAAAGATGTATTCATATCTTATAGTGATGATATATTTTCTGTTCCATCACTAGGGGAACTACTAAACACCAACTATTAAATTAATATTTAGTAAATATTTTTGACTTGGTAACTTGCACTCAGGAATATTAAAAGAACTGGCCAAAGAGTTCTCTGAACTTTTGATGTTCATTTTTCACACATTTTGGAACTTCTTCAGTGTTCCAGAGGATGGAAAAAAGCCAATGTGCCAATATTTAAAAGGATGACCTGGGTAATTATAACTAATTAGCACAAAATCAGTCCTGGATAAATTCATGGAAAGACTGAGATGGGATAGTCAGTAAAGACTTAAAGGATGCAAAGCAACATGATTTTAAGTAAAATGAGTCTTGTCAAACTTGATGTTGATTTTTGATGAGATTAGAATTTTGTTTGATAAAGGTAACACTTTTTATATAATAGACTTTTGTAAGTCATTGACTTAGTCTTGCATGGCATTCGGATTGAAAAAAGTAATATTATGCAAAATCAATGTAGCCTATGTTAAATGGATTAAAAACTGGTTAACTGCTAGAGATAAAAAGGTAACTATAAATGGGGTATGTCTAGTGGGTTACCACAGAGAATTGTTGGGTCTTTGTTGTTCAGTATTGTCATCAATGATTTGAAAGAAAATATCAAATCATTGCTGATAAAGCCTGCAGAAGAGACAAATTTATAGTGGTAAATAATGATGGGCTCAGATCAGTTATACAGATGACCATATCAGTTTGTACAGAGTGCTTATTTGAACAGCATGCATTTTAATAAAGCCAAATGCAAGGTCATACATCTAGTAACAAAGCATGAAGGTCACACTTACAAATTGCAAAACAGTGTCCTGCAGTGCAGTGATTCTGAAAAGGACTTTGGGGGGGGTAATGGTGGCTAATCAGCTGAACATGAGCTCCCAGTACGATGCTGTAGCTAAGTGGGCAAACATGATCATGGGTGTATAAGCAGAGAAATATAAAGTGGGAGTAGGGAAGTAATATCTCTACTGTGTCCAGTTCTTATGTCCAGTCTTTAAAAAGGATGTTGATAAATAGGCAAGGATTCAGAAAAAAGTTACTGAAAATATTCAGTCTTGCGAACAAACATATAGGGAGAGACTTGAGAAGTTCAATATATTTAGGTTATCCAAGAAAAGGTTAAGAGATGAGTTGATCACAATCTATAAGTACCTATATGGGAAAGGGATATCTTATAATGGACAGCTCTTTAATCTAGCAGAAAAAGTTGTGATGAGATCCAGCAGTTGAGAGCTGAAGCTGGACAAATTCAGACTAGAAATAAGACAGTATTTAAATAATGAGTATAATTAATGACTGAAACAACTTACCTAGGGACATAGAGGTTTCCCTGTCTCTTGAAGTCTTTAAGTGAAGACAGAATGCCTTTCTAAAAGATACACTTATAGCTCAAAAAGTGATGTTCTTGTACAAAAATTCCTGGGGTTCTATTACTTGTATTTTGCAGGAGGTCAGACTAGTGATTATGATGGTCCATTTTGCTCCTAATATCTATTAATTAGATGCACAAGTGCTTGTATTTGTTACCCAACATTCTTTAGGACCACAAAATGAAGGGGTAAATTTGTACCACCAAAATGAGAGACTGAACCTCAGTCCTTTCAAAATTTACCCTGTAGGCATACGTTCAGTCAGATTGTTCAGTCACCCTGTGAAATTGCTACTGGGAATTTTAAACAGCGCGGTTGAGTGGTAGTGGTTAGAAGAGACTGCGTATTAGACTCTTTGGTTTTATTCTCAGGTGTACTGACTCACATGAACTTGGATAAGTCACCTGAGGAAATTTTAGGCCACCTGTACAAGGGGCCTGATTTTTTCGGAGGTGCTAAGCACACACAGTTACCGATGAAAGCTACTGGGTGGTCAGCACATGAGAAAAATAGGCTAGATATTTAGGTGACTAACTTTAGGGACTCCCTTTGAAGATGTTGGCCTCAAAGCTGTTCACTCTGCACATCTGTGAAATGGTCATTTTAACCCAGCTGTTGTGAAGCTGCTTAAATGCCACCAAAGCACTTTAGGTTCCCTGGCCACTCAATGCTATTGAAAAGCAAGGTCCTGTTTGCTAGTGTACCTAAGCTGTTGCCAGCTGAATTAAAGCAAAGGTTTGAATATAGGGGAGGCGTGTCTGTGCTTGAAAGACGCTTCTGCGATTTTGCCATCTTGACAAGTGCTGAACAATTCTTAAGGAGATAGTCTCCATTTATGAAAAGCCATTGATTTCACCTTTATGAAATCTATATAAGTCAAGGCTTTGCGTGACGTTGGGAAAAGAAAGTTTTTACCCCAAAAAATTGATTTTGAGACGCTGCTATAATAGTCTGCCTATTGCCCCCTTAGTCTGTTCTTCCCAAGATATACGTCTCAAGGGGAGTTAAGGAAATATTAAAGGACATGGATATATCCTTCAGATAAAGTAATTGACACAGGCAGTATTCTTTTCCAAAACAAAATATCTTTGAGTTGATGTAAACAATAATCCCTAATACAGTCTAACCTAAAATCCTAAATGAAACCATGAGACACAATCCCTTATTGCAAGTTAAAGAGCATTCAAACTACAATTGTATATAATGTAAATGATTCTAAGCAAAGCGATTTGTTACAGGTGGCAGTTTGTAACAAATCGCTGACAGCAGTTCTTAAATTGCTTTAAAGTTTAAGTAGATATGTTGCAATTAATAATAGAATTTTATGCATTCTTATAAACACACACACAGACACGCTAACCCTATATACCATCCTACACTATACCTGTACTCTAATTAAACCAATAACAGGTTTACTTTATAAATCCTTTTTGGTATTCCTTTAAAAACCTATTGCTGCAGTTTGTGGTCAATCAACTTTACTCCACTCCGATTTTCTTCTTTCTTTTTGTCTCTCTGCAGCAGCTTTTCTGGCTTCTTTCCATCAGCTTTTTCTCCGGCTCCTTTTTCTGGTTTTCGTCTTCTCCCGATCGTCTCTCTCTCTCACTGACTCAGGCTCAGACTCCTAAACTGCCTGCTGGCAGCTGGCCTTTCGTGCTACATTGTAGCTACATTTGTCGCTCCCTCCCAATATAACTTTATATTTTTAGAAGTAATTATCTCACTCACAGATGCACAGTATCAAGCATTACTTCAGAGTTCTGATTGACAGCTCTGACTTTAAAACAAGTTCTGATCAGCTAACTGACCTCTCTGTCACCCCTTACTGCACATGCTCAATAGCCACCAATCTTGCACATGCTCACTGTTTTCATTCACCTCAGAGCTGTGAGTCTGCCTTTCCACATACACATATATACTTGGCTTTTTGCCAGGGCACCATTTTAGAAATCCTAGGTTTTCACTGAGCATGCTCAGGGTGTGCAGTGTTCATCTCAGGGCGGAGTGAGTTTTGCTTATTCAGAATAGAGATAAGAAAAACAAAGTGGAGACCGGAGAATTTCTCTAGTAATAAAAGCTAGACACTTTGCTGTTTGTCCTTAATTATGATGCTCTCAGATAGGGTTCCCATATTTCCTCATTTAAAAAAAGAGGACACTCCACGGGGCCCTGGCCCCGCCCCCTTCCCCGCCCCTTCCCCAAAGTCTCCGCCCCCTCCCCGAGCGCCCCGCATTCCCCCTCCTCCCTCCCAGCCGTGAAACAGCTGCCCAAGCGTTACCGGCTTCATGGTTTGCCGGGCATCCTCCAAACCCTGCCCCCGGCCGGGCGCTTCCACAGCGCAGCCGGAGCCCAGATGGGGAAGCACCCGGCCAGGGGCGCAGGGTCTGGAGGTCTGGGGTCTGCCCGGCAAACTGTGAAGCCAGTAGCGCTCAGGCAGCTCGGCTCTTCAGCTACACCGAGCTGAGGTGTCTGGGAGGAGCAGCAGTAGCCGCCACTGGGGAATCCGCCTGCAGCTCGCAGCCTGCGGGAGCCGCAAGGTAAGCAGGGGACTGGGGCAGGGATGCCGGCAAAGCTATTTTCCTGGACATGTTCGGCTTTTTGGCAATTCCCCCCGGACGGGGATTTGAGGACCAAAAAGCCGGACGTGTCCGGGGAAAAAATGGACGTATGGTAACCCTACTTAACTGCCCCCAAGGACTCCACCCCCTACTTAAGCCTCCCTGCTTCTTGTCCCCTGACTGCCCCTCCTGAGACCCTCCCCCCATCCTAACTGGCCCCCTAGGACCCTACCCGCTATCTGTCCCCTGACTGCCCCAACCCTTATCCACCCCCCCACCCCCAGACAGACACCAGGGACTCCCACGCCCCATCCAACCCTCCCCCGCTCCCTGTCTCTTGACTCCAGAACCTCCCTGCCCCTTCTTCGACCCCCTGGCCCCCTTACCGTGCCGCTCAGAACAGCGTGTCAGGCTCCACGCGCAGCCCGACACGCCGCGCTCCCCCACAGAGCGCACAGCCCGGTTCCCGCCCTCGCAGAGTGCTGCGGAACGGCGCGTTGGACAGGGGGAGGAGCTCCAGACTGCCGGAGGCCCGTTGCAAACAGCTGGCTGGCTGCGAATGCAGGAAGGGGGAGGGAGGGAGAGAGAGGAGGGGAGTGATCTCAACTGCAGGGGAGAGGAGGGGGAAGCGGAGGATGGGTTCTCTCTGGCTGCTGGAGCCCCATGCAAGTGGCGCCATCCGGCCGGCCGCCCTGTCAGCGGCACGCACTCTGCATGGGGGGGAAGTCCGGACAATTACCAAATTCCCCCCGGACGTTATTTTTAACTGAGAAAAGCTGGACATGTCCGGGGAAATCCGGACGAATGGTACCCATTCTCAGCATTTAGTTTGTGTACAATTTGTAATTACTGGGCAAAGTACTGCCATTTTTGTATCATATTTAAAATATGCTGCTGTCAAAACAACCAACGAGGTAAGAGTAGCAATGTCTCCAATCAACTGTTTACATATGAAGGATGTAATCTGAGTTAATCAAATTCTCATTTACCATATGGAGACTGGTCTTCATAGGAGTGATGTGCTCATCCTTACACTGATTCCATATTCTTTACTTAATTGCCTTACAGTTTCAAAAAGACAATTCATTCTTAATTTAACTTTAGGCAAAAGGAACTTCGCAGGCTTTCAACAACTATTAGGACCATCCAAAATACACCGCTACCTCGATATAACGCGAGCTGATATAACACGAATTCAGATATAACGTGTTAAAGCAGTGCCCGGGGCGGGGCTGCGCACTCCAGTGGATCAAAGCAAGTTCGATATAACGCAGTTTCACCTATAACGCGCTACGATTTTTTGGCTCTCGAGGGCAGCGTTATATCGAGGTAGAGGTGTATTTCAGCTGCGTTTTTGCAATAAAACAAAGAGCTTTTGCTCGCCCACATGTAGAGATTAAATCTGATGTGTCTCATAATGAATGCTACGCTTACTTACAACCACTGTTTATGTAGGGTCTTGTAGTGGCACCCATTGCTCTACCTGAGCACCGAGTAGGCTGCCAGTTTTGAAACTTTGTGTTAATAGATTGGCCATTTCACCAAAATCAGATTTCCAAAACTATTTTTTTTATTTGATTTCGGTTGTTGGGAGAAATGACTTTTGCTTTGGAATTAGACTATTGTAACACCGCCAGACCCTGGTCGTCGGCAGGCAGGATCAAACTGGGGATCTCTGGAGCTTAGTGCATGAGCCTCTACTGCATGAGCTGAAAGCCAACTGCTTCTTCGCTAAGGCAGTAGAACAGACTCATTTTATATCTCTCTCTACGTAGTCTCGGTGCCACTGGATGGGACAGAACACCACACCCAGAAGGTGATTCAGCAATAGGATTTTCTTTCTATTTTAAATATGGATGGTCTTTCAGATGTTTTCCCTTCATCTTCCGGCCAAGAAATACATACAGAATGATAGGATTGAATTCTTCTGCCCATAGATACTTGTCCACAGCTTAGTTGTGCTTAGGGTTGCCAACCCTCCAGGATTGTGCTGGAGTCTCCAGGAATTAAAGATTATTTTTTAATTAAAGATAATGTCGTGATGAAACCTCCAGGAATTCATCCAACCAAAGTTGGCAACCCTAATTGTGCTGAGTCCAGTGGCAGCTGTGTGTGCTGCTTGGAAGATGGAATTTTCCTTGTTTGTATATAAATACAGTAAAAATGGAATTCTACAATTACAGGGCCAGAGTTTTCTTTCTGTACAAAAGGGCTGATCTTTCTAATCCCTTCCTACCAGGTGCAGGACAAGTTCCGTTTGGACCTCTCTGACGAAGAAGCTGTACATTACATGCAGAGTCTAATTGATGAAAGTGTCCACGCTCTCTTTGCAGCTGTAGTAGAACAAATACACAAGTTTGCTCAGGTAAGATGCTACAGATTGATGGGTTGTCTGTGGCCTCATGGTGAAAAGAGGGGTAGAGAGAGTGACTGACTGTGGGAACAGAGAGATGAGCGTTTTGCCAGCCTATGCTTTGTTAAAGAATTTTGAAGTGGTTAAAAGGTGAGTTAGGTTCAGAGCAGCTGCCCAAGCGATCAATGAGATTGCAGAACCTTAAGGCAAAGCAGTATCCGTAATTTTGCATGGTCAATGGCTCGACCAGGAGAGAGAGAACTTTTAAGGACCTGCCAGCTCACATTTTAGCAAGTTAAGGATTTCCCAAGAGTTTAGCTTTGAAGTGTATTTATTTTTAATTTTCTGCCTATGTAGTAAAGATTTGGGATCTTAAACAGCTTTAAGATTCACAGTTCACAAAACATTATGAGTTAGAGTGTCCTTTCTATTGTTTATACATTACAAAAATTAAATCAATAGAAATAAAGTTCAAAAAAAGCAATCTTCTGTCCATTATTCCTCTGTTAAATATACTGTGTGGTTACATTTCTCTTGTGATCAGCAGCCCCTTGTCTAGGTGTGTCTTCTGCGGCAGGCTTCAGAAGCGGTAGAAAGCTGTGTTCAGCTGGGGACAGCCTTCTTAAAGACATGCCCACAAAAAAGTCTTCCCTTTGCAGGAGCAACTGGGCAGCTAAACTCTTGATTTAGAGAGTGCTGTTCAGTCTTGCAAGTAGTGTGTTTTGGCAAGCTCTGCATGGGTGGGTCCTTAGGGGTAAAGTCTACCTGTTGGACAGAGCTCTGTGCTGTCTCTGAATCCTGCAAGAGAAGGATCTGCCACTCCTGAGCATATCGCCAAGAAGTGAAATTTTAGCAAGTAAGGCTGAAGTCCTCATTTTCCTACTCTTGCTTCAGTTCCCCCACAACTACTGACTCTTGTTGCTGGTGGCTTTTATTGCTGGCTTCTAAACAGTGTATTCCAACTAATTATCTTTATAAAGCTCTGAAGCCTCCATGGGGGAATATTCTCCTTCTCCTCTATCATTTTTAATATCAGAATGCACACTTCCTTATGTGAAGAATGAAATTTTAGCCACATACACTTTATGTGCTAATGCTACTGTAGTCCATTGTGGGTGTGATGAGATGACTAATATCATTGTGCAATAAAATGATATTCACAAAAGCATTTTAATTCATCTTTGAGATCATAATGGTTTTTCTGACTTGTCTAGCTCACATTTATCAGGGAGTGGTTTAAGACATTACACTGCCTGTTGGCCTTAAGTATTAGTCTTATGAGGAGACTTGCAATTCAGAGAAGAATCACGAAATGTTGATCTCAAAAAATCCAGTCAGGCTTCCAAATATTTTTAGAAAAAATTATTTTCCAAAAGAATGATCAAAATCAAATACAAACTGTTTCTATGGCTATCCTTTCGGCAGAAGATCTTCCACTTAATTCTCTTTTTGATGCAGACTCGTATCTTTCATTTTCAAGTATGTGTTACCCTATAGCAGGGGTAGTCAGTTATTTTTTGTCAAGGTCCAAATTTCTTGGTCAAGGTATAGTTAAGGTCCAGACTCAAGAAAATAATGATAAAAAAAAATAACGATAATAAGTAAATACAAAGATTTTGGGGTCCGTTCCAAAGCGTCTGGCTGTCAGAATTTGGCCCATGATGTGCCTATTGACTACTCCTGCCGTACAGATTAAACCATATAAGTTTAACTTAATAAATGTGTTTTTAAGTGAAGACTATTTTTATATGTGAACAGAAGGAAAATGCTGAGAAAAAGAGAAATCTTTCATATTTGTACTCGGTCACTCTAGGTTATTGTGATTACTAGGTGTCCGGCAATGATTGATTTCTTGTAAGAACTGAGTTTAGGGCCCTAAGAGTACAAGTATCAAGAAGCTATCCCCTTCTTTTCTTTTTTTTTTTTTTGGGGGGGGGGGCAGGGAGGGTGACTAAAACACTGATTTTGATTCTGAATGGACCCACATAGGTGTAAACAGATCTTTCTTTTTTTTTTTTTTAAGTTAAAGAATTATGCTAGCCCTTTTCTAGACATGTCTCTGATAGAAGTTCATTTGTCTTAGATGGCTGTCAGAATTTCCCAGCTAGGTGCTAATACATTTTCCAAGCAGCACTAATAAATCAGAGATTGCAGATTTGATCTTGGTCATCCATTTTTTTTTTTTTAAATTAGACTTGTTCGTTCATAACTATTTTCTTCGTTTACCCACTGTTTTTAAATTGCAGACATGTTTGATGTTAAAGCATTTCAAAGCTGGCTTAAGTTGTATTGAGTAGGCCCTAGCATTTAGCAGCACACACCCAGTTTTCATATTGATTGTAGGGCTGTACCCATAAGAGCGCCTGATTCAGGAAGCTAATGGTTTCTAATAGGATGAGACTTATATAGACTGCTGCTTTGTCCTCCACCCTGTTACTATGCCTACATACTGAAGCATATAGTGGAACTGATTCTGTGGGTGTAAGGATTATAACTGTCCCAAATTTGAGCAGATTTTCACAGGAATGGCAAAAGGCACATTCCTGACACAAAAGCCACCTCTGCCAAATTTCAAGTCCCTTTTCCATTGTGTAGGGCACACTAGAGCTCCAAAGAAAAACTGGTCGGAATTTTTAACGTGTGTGTAACAATGCAGTTTTACCTAACTTAGTTCTTGGAAATGGCTGAACAGTTTTGGCTAAATTTTTCAGCCCAGATAGTTAGTTTTGTCAAAATTATAAGCAAAATACAATAGTCCCTTCTAGCCTTGGAATCTGTGAAACTGAACTGAAAACGAATTCTTACAATGGGAAATGTCAGGCACCCTTAATCGGCAGTGTTACCAGTCCCATCTCTAATTCCGAGCTCCATATTTCTCCTAGATTCAGTATCTAGATTTTCCCAAGGTGAGTGGTGTTAGCCTTTGCATGTAAACAGACTTAGTGCTGAGTAGGCACTGGAGTATACTATTTTTTAGTGTTTTGTAATATATAGGGAGTTCTAAATGTAGGACAAAATTCCTGCCACAGTTGGTCTGAACCACATGCCCCAAAGCTGCAGACTTAACTGAAAGCAGGTTAAAAAGTGTTCCTGTCTTTAACATTCAGATGTTCACCTCTCAATGGGGTCCAAACCCCAAATAAATCCGTTTTACCCTGTATAAAGCTTATACAGGGCAAACTCATAAATTGTTCGCCCTCTATAACACTGATAGAGAGAGATGCACAGCTGTCCCCCCTCTCCCCCCCCGGTATTAATACATACTCTGGGTTAATTAATAAGTAAAAAGTGATTTTATTAAATACAGAAAGTAGTAACAGACAAAACAAAGTGAATTACCAAGCAAAATAAAATAAAACACGCAAGTCTAAGCCCTAGTACAGTAATAAAAGTGAATACAGATAAGCACCCTCAGTGATGTTTCAATAAGCTTTTCACAGACTGGACACCTTCCTAGTCTGGGCACAATTCTTTCCCCTGGTACAGCCTTTGGTCCAGCTCAGGTGGTAGCTAGGGGATTTCTCATGATGGCTGCCCCCTTTGTTCTGTTCCACCTACTTATATATCTTTTGCATAAGGTGGGAATCCTTTGTCCCTCTGGGTTCCCACCCCTCCTTCTCAATGGAAAAACACCAGGTTAAAGATGGATTCCAGTTCAGGTGACATGATCACATGTCACTGTAAGACCCCAAGCCTTCATTCCTCCCAGCCTGACTCACAG
This sequence comes from Trachemys scripta elegans, assembly GCF_013100865.1. NCBI lineage: Eukaryota > Metazoa > Chordata > Testudines > Emydidae > Trachemys > Trachemys scripta. The sequence continues at coordinate 7,577,541 of NC_048303.1, forward strand.
GAAGGCCTGCCTGCAAACAGAGCCATCAAGATTCCAAACCACCATTAATGGCCCACACTTTGCATAATTACAATAAGCCCTCAGAGTTCTATTTCATATTTCTAGTTTCAGATACAAGAGTGATACATTTATACAAATAGGATGACCACACTCAGTAGATTACAAGCTTTGCAATGATACCTTACAAGAGACCTTTTGCATGAAGCATATTTTAGTTACATTATATTCACACTCATCAGCATACTTCATTAAATCATATAGAGTGCAACATCACAAGGTAATCATCAAGTGATCCATCCTCTGTCGCCAATTCCCAGCTTCTGGCAAACAGAGGCTAGGAACACCATCCCTGCCTATCCTGACTAATAGCCATTGATGGAACCATCCTTCATCAATTTATCAAGTTCTTTTTTGAACCCTGTTATAGTCTTGTCCTTCAGAACATCCTCTTGCAATGTTCAATGCTTGTTTATCAGTGTTCTAATTAACGTTCTCTTTGTCTGGCTTTCTTTTTGGAGAAGTTGCTGCACAAAAATTATGGGACTCACCACTGTAAAATTGTAGACCAAGGAACAATTAATACTCAATTAAATTGACAATAAACCAGTCACTAATGGCCAAATGGAAGTTTTCAGTTTGTGCATATGTCATAATATTGTTTTGATGAATTGCAAATAGTATTGTTCTAAATAGCAATTGAAAATACTGTCTAAAATTAGGCACTTGTTTAAACAGCAGATATTGGCATAAAGCCATGCAATTTTTTGTTTGAAATGCCCTTCAGTTTGTTCTTTGTTTATGCTTGTTTATCCATCTGTCTGTCTATTTTTCTTTCCACCTCCAAAATGGACTTGCAAATACTAGTATGCAGTCTGCGCTGTTTGTTGCACCTGTTAATATAAGAGCTTTTAATAAGGTTGGTTATTATAGTAACTGTTGTATTTCAGTGTTCTTGCACACTACTGTGTGTGTGTGTGTGTGTGTGTGTGTGTGTGTGTGTGTAAAGCTCATGTTGTATGGAGAGAACTGATTATTTTGGCATCCGTTGTGTTACTGAGAAGCAGTGATTTTTTTTTTTTAATAAATGACAGTGTTTTAAAGAGACATGATTCATAGAAGTTATGTTATGGAGACTCTTTATTTGAAAACATGCCTGCATTTTTTTTCTAATCTATTTGAACGCCTGAGATCCTGTGTAATTTTTTTAATATCTCGATTTTCAGTATCTCAATCTTCTCTTGTTGAATGTCCCTTAAATACAGTTTGTCTCAAGAAAGTGTAATATATTTGTGTAGTGACTGTTCAAGAGAAGAGGATGGACATACTAATTTCAATTCACATTTATAAAGACTCAATATTCTAGTCTCTGGAGATGGTTATTTTCATTTTAGCAGCAGTCCAGCTGTCTATAGAGAGAGAAAATAGTAGAAATGAGGTTTGACCATTTCCAGTTGAGGAAGTTACTAAATTATTTAACTTTTTTTTCCTTATAAATTATAAACTCAGTCAGTTGCATTTCAGGATTGTTATGTTAAGCGTTGTTGCAAACGTGAAAATTTTGAACTCTTCAGTACAGTTTTACAATTTTTCGTAGCAAAACAGTTCAAAGACTTAGTCACAGGGTTTTAATTTGGGATGAGTAGGAATAAGCTGCATTTAAATCATATTTGGGTAACTTGCTTTTCGGTTTCTCAAGCACTGCATCCTAATTAGCAGCCTTGGTTGGCAGCATCCCATGTTGCATCTCAAAGCTGTGGTAGATGATGTCCCTTTCTCAGTTGCTGCCAGGTTCCAATTTTGTTCTTCATTTTGGAAAAGCAAACCCTGTAAACCAAATGAAATGCCTCAGATGCCGGGGAGAACGTGTGTGCTGGATGAGAACTATTTGTCAAGTGGAAAAACTAACATAAACAGAGTATGTTTCATAGATATTTGTTCTGCTAAAGGTCATGAAGTTCACCTGCCTTTAAGCATTTTATGGAGTTGTGAAATCTACAGCCCAGAGTACAATTACACTTAACTGATTTTCTGCGAATATCAAAGCTGAATAAATGTCCTACTGTGTTTGTCTTCTTTTCTAGTATTGGAGAAAATAAACCCATCAGCTGCTTTTGTTGAAAATGGAAATATCAGCTAGTGCTCGACAAAGAGACTTTCTTGAGCCATCTATGGACTTTTCGAGACAGCACCTGAAGGCGAGAACTGCTCATTTGATATCACAGAGTGCCTGGAGGACAGGGGCTAGGTCTCTGAGTTACCCACTATTATAAGATTAAAAATGACCATTATTTAGAAAACATGTATTTATTTCCCACTTTGGACCTAGATGTTCCTGCATATATTTCCTGTAAGATACTTAAGCCATGTAGGTAAAATAGGTAACTTCCTCCAATGTCACGGAAGAGAGATCCAGCACTTGCTGGTGAATTTATTTTTGTGTCTTGGTTACTATATTTTGGGACCTAGAAAGTGAAGTCCATTGCTGCACTTAACTTGGACATTGATACATGCAGTGTGCAGCCTATAGAGAGAGAAATTGTGATTTCTCATTAGCCTAAGAAACAGGATAGTTGAACCCTACACACCCCCTCACCCCCCACACACCCAACAGTTTTCACCTGGACTTAAAGTTTTTAATGGATTCATCTGACCGTTTCCCAATTTGGAAAGTGTTCTCATTTGGAAAGGACAATCATTCTTCCTTGCTTACAAAAAAGCTATTTTTAATGGCTGATAAGTTAGCCAAATACAGGCCCAGAATTAGAAATCATCACTGTGGGTCTGTCTATGCAGCCCACGGCAGCGAGCCTGCCAGCCCAGGTCGATAGACTCATGCTAGTGGGGCTTGTGCCAGCACTCTACAAAAACAGTTGTGTAGACAGCCCTTTGAAGTTGCAACTTCACTTGTAGCTCAGGCTCCACAGTCTGGGGGGAGAGGGGTAGGTTTCAAAGGCTGCACTTTTGAAACGTTGTCTACACAGCTATTTTTAGAGAGCTAGCCTGAATCTGTCAACCCTAACAGACTAGCCAGCCAGAAAGCACCATGATAAATTCAGTATAAGTTCATAGTAAAGTCTCACTTTAACTATGAACATCAATGTACAGTGACCACATATAATATTTTCCTTGACGCTAATAAATTCTTCCTTGATGCAGTTTTGAGATGTCTCATTTAAGCTTTTGAATTTGTTCTTTCCTGCACAGATCTGGCATCCTAAAGGATTGTGTGTGGCGCTCCTGGCTTAGTACCAATACAGAAATGCTGTAAAAATAAGGCTATGAGAAAATGATCATGTCACACATCAGGATTTATGCTGAATCTGTTTTAATGATCAAGTATAATTAGCTTTTTATATGCATCTGAACCTTTTCAAAGGGCACCTATGTTTTGGGGAGGTTTTTTTCACCATAAACATGTTTTAAACAAGGAAGGTAGGAGTAGGGAGGAAAGCCAGCTGGACTTCAACTTACAAAAATGAAAAAAATCAACTGGTTTGAATCTCATGAATATCAATGACAGCTAATCTGGCTTTAGACTGATTTATACTGGCTTACACCCAGACAAGGGGCCTTGATAGAAGAAAGTCCACTAGGGATACAATGCATCTATAACCTATCTCCGTCAGATGGCCTTTAGAGTCAACACAGCCCAACTCCTCAGCAGCCTTTGCTGTGCTAGCACCTGTGTAGCCCTGGCCACTAAGGAGCTGTCTACACTGCAATTAAAAATCCTCAGCGTGCCCAAGCCAGCTGACTTGGGCTCACAGGCCTCAGGTCACGGGGCTGTTTAATTGCAGTGTGGGAGTGCATGCTCTAAACCAGGGGTTGGCAACCTTTCAGAAGTGGTGTGCCGAGTCTTCGGTTATTCACTCTAATTTAAGGTTTCGTGTGCCAGTAATACATTTTAGTGTTTTTAGAAGGTCTCTTTCTATAAGTCTATAATATAGAACTAAACTATTGTTGTATGTAAAGTAAATAAGGTTTTTAAAATGTTTAAGAAGCTTCATTTAAAATTTAAATTAAAATGCAGAGCCCTCCCCCTCCTCCCCCCCAGACCGGTGGCCAGGACCTGGGCAGTGTGAGTGCCACTGAAAATCAGCTCACATGCTGCCTGTGGCACGAGTGCCATAGGTTGCCTACCCCTGTTCTAAACCATGGGAGGATCGCAGCGCTTGGGCTGAAGCCCAAGCCCAAACATCTACACCACAATTAAACAACCCCTCCACCCTTGCCCAAGTCAGCTGGCTCATGCCAGCCGTGAGTTTTTAATTGCAGTGTAGACATACCCTAAGTAAAGCTACCCTTACCGTGCAAAACTTACTGTTTCCGGAGAGAAAGGACAACACTGCATTCTCTCTCAGAAATTCCCCAGTAGAGCATGGAGCCATGTTGTCAGAGGGAAGAGAAATTAATATCTCCCTGTCTGCTTTGGTGAATCTGGCCCATTGTGTATTTTTCTCTTCTCTACCCCCCCTCGCCCTGCCCCCCCCCCCCCAGTACATTCTCTCTGTAGGTCTACAGTGCTTTGCCCATCATCCTGAGATGTTTGGTATAGTTCTGAGAATAGAGGGACTACTGAGATTTCTGATTTTATTAGAAATTTTCTATTCAAAAATGCTCATGCTGAGTGTTTACCCTACTTACTCATGCAGAATTTGTTAATTTGGAAAGTTGCCAATAGCCTAATTAATATTAAACTATATATGGAGACACTTTATATTAACTTCCATTTTATAAATGGCACAAATTGTTAAATCAGTAATAGACGTTATAAAGCTTTAAAGCTCAGTGAGGTTTTTTTGTTTTTGTTTGTTTGTTTTGGATGAAGAGTTTATTTGTTGAAAAATGCAGTTCAGGTGACCCACAACTATTTGTGAATTTCATATGAATTTGCCAAATAGTTTTGGCTGGGTTTTTTTTCCAGGAATTTATATGCCATTCACAAGATAGAGGTATAAGGGAGGAGGAATTGGTGGTGGTCTCATAACTTTTGGCCCAGTGGTTAGGGCACACATCTGGTATGAAGGGACCCAGGTTCAGTTACCCCCTCTCCCTGATGTGGAGAAGGGATTTGAATTTGGGTCTCACATAACAGAAGAACACCTTAGCTGCAGGGATAGGGGCTATTCGGGTGTAGATCTCTCTCAATCTCTCCTGTTGCTGTTCCACTTTTTATAAATAGTCACTGGAGCAGGGATTTAAACTTGCGACTTCAATGTCCATGAATTGACACTATGAATGACAGTAGTCATTGGGCCAGGGAAAGAGACTAAAACTGACTCTATAGCCTACTAGTTAAGGAGCTCATCACCACTTCTGTCCATTACATTTTTTGCAGCTTTTGGATGTTGTTGAATCCAAACAGAATTTTTTTGGGTGGGCGGGCGGTATTTCAGAAGTGCCGGCAAACTGAAAAATCAGTTGTTCACCCAGCTGGAATAAGCATGGTACACATGAGTAATATGTTTTATGGATGGTTATAAGCAACCTGTTGGACTGTGTAATTATAACAATTAACCATGGATTATAAATCTATTAATATATTCATCCTTTATAAACTATAAATAGAAGCCGTATTTCTAAATATAATACCTAGCTCTTCTATAGCACTTTTCATAGGGAGATCTCAAAGCACTTTACAAAGGAGGTCTGTATCATTATCCCTGTTTTACATATGGGGAAAGTGAGGCACCGAGGTGAAGTAACTTGCCCAAGATCACCGAGCAGGCCAGTGGCAGAGCCAGGAATAGAATCCAGCTCTCCTGAGTTCACCCACACAAAGCCTCTATCAAAGACAATGGGGCTCAAAGGTCTGCCTGTATGGAGTCACCTGCAGGATTGGGGCCTTTGTGTTTCTACAATGTACTGTTCTCAGTGTTGGAGTTAGTTAAAAGGACACTGTTGGTCAGCTTTGGCCCCAAATGTAGGCTTTTGAAAATCAAACTTTTACAAATCCAGAGATTAATAGAATGTTTTTCTTCAAAATCCAATGAAAATCTTAATTAAAACAAAAAAAGCTGTTCTGGTTTGCAACCCAAATATGGTAGTTTTGTGCCTATCAGAGACAGAAGGCGAAATTGCCTTGAAACGGTGCAGTCTGATTTAACAGCCCATGAAGAGAGCAATGAAAAACAAAGCATAAATAGTGTAAAATAAACTTCGTTTTTAACATTCATGCCGTTTTCCAGGAATCTAAAGTATTGAGTAATATGGGTAAGAATGTTTATTTTCATGAGGTTTTTCATATATTGTCCCTGTAAACAGCTACAGAAAAAAATTGTCATACGGACAGTGGGTTTGCATAGTTTGTTTCCCTAGCACTGACATTTTACAGTTAGCGATACAATAAATACTTACCACCACCACCCACTTTCACATTCACTTCAATCCCTTTCTGATTTGCCCTGATCCTACAATTGTTTCATCCTGGGTGAGGGGAAGAGGAAAGCATCCACTAGATTTTTCTCCCCTGGCTATATAGCATTATTGGTTCTTTTCAGCTGCACATGCTTCAGAAGTGCAAGATGGCACAAAGCCTTCCAGTTTTTCTTCCTTAGAGGAGGCAATAATTGCAAAAGTTTTTCTGCCTGTTGCAAGGTTAAAGTCCCATTGTGAAATAATATGAGGCTTTGTTTCTCTTCCTATTGCAAGGTTAAATCCCAATGTGAAATATTATGAGGGTTTATATAAAAGAATAAATCCTTTTAGCTCCTGTTCCCCTGTTCTATAGGCAGTTATCTGGCACCACATTTTGTTTCTGTAGTCTGAAGAGAAAGCAAGTTGGAGAGACTTTAGAGGGGGAAGGGGAAAGAATCTAAACACACATTGAGAGAATCCTACAAAGGAAAGCTAGTGTTAAATGACCCTCTTTCTGTTGTGAGTCCAGGCTTTACTCCTAGGACCCAGTGTCATCAGTGGATGGTAAAATATTGTGGTTATTACAAGGTATCCAGAGCTTGTACAGTTAAGGAGTCTTAAGGGACCCATTGAAAGAATAAAATTGCAGGTGGATTGTGTTAAAATAGGTGTTTGAAACTGTTATGTTGAAGTGGGGTTTTTTGGGTAATAGTGAAGAAGCTTTTACTACTGTGTTGGGGCTCTTCTGTCCTTCCAGGGAGCCATGATTTAGAAAGGACCCTGCCCAGTGAAAATAGGGGCATCTTGAGAAGGAAAGTGCTCAACCACGTCCATTTCAAGAACATCACAGAGTGAAATAGTTTGCCACAGCATGCCCCTTGCCTGAGCCATCATTAGTTGGCTTAAAGTGGGGCTTTGGGAGAGATTTGAAGGAGGGGGAGAGCGTTGTATGCATAAATGACAACAGTGAAGACAAGCAGACTGTTGGGAGGAAGGATTCTCCAATGGTTACAGCATGTGGGCAATCTGGGTTCAAGTCCCTGCTCTGCCTGTATGACCCTGGGTGAGTCGCATGGACTCTGCCTAAATTCCCCAGTTGTAAAATGGGGATTAGTTGCCCTGCCTCACACGAGTGGTTAGGATAAATACATTGTAGATTATGAGATGCTTAGATGCTGCAGTCATTGAAAGGGGGAGTATAAGAAATAGCCTAGAAACATAGACATACCAGAGAGGTGTATTAACTGCTTCGACTGTCCTTGATCTGGTAACCCCTGTCTCTGCCATATCTGTGTTTCACATAGTATCCCTCATTGCTTGCAGGCTTAACAACCCACTTAAGAGACAGAAAATTGTCATAATTTTAAAATGAAAGTTGTCCTCTTTGGCATGTTTACAAAACCCACAGCTTTTTAGCCAGGAAAGTGGGAGGTAATTGGACAGGTTTTCAGCTCTTTGTGCCCTTGGAAAAAATGAAGTGAAGCTGTCATTGTTCACAAACCAATTAATTTTAAACTTCAGATGGAACTGCATGCTCCATGCATGGGTGCACATGTACAGAGAGGTCTACTTATCTTGCAAGGTTAGAACGAAGGTGCCCCATGACAATGGTATTTATGCCCCAATAAGGGGGAAGCTTACTTTGTATAACCCGTTAAATTATTTTTCAGCAAATATTTGAACTTTTCCTTATTTGTTTGATGACTTCTGCCCTAGTTCACTTGCGTTGGAAGACCTTTCCTCTGTGATATCCTTTGTGATGGAAACGCTCATAAGACACTCAGAATGATATAACCGGTTTCGGCTTGTTTGATTTTTTTGATGAATGTCCAATACTTCTGCTGGGCCTCTTGTAGCTAGACACTTTTCCTGCTCTAGTTTAGGCTTTTTTTTTTTTTAATCCCTACTGAGAATCATTGTTGTATTGATAACTGCTTCACTCTTGCCATGTCAATTTCTGACCATGAACTGACTGACGTAAATAATAAACTTTCTGACCCACCACAGGTTAAGGGAGAAGCCCCTTGCTGCTGTAATAATTATCTGATTCATTCAAAACCTTGGGGTGAGGTTGCCAATGTGAATGGGTGGAAAAAATTTCTTTTAAGGAGTGATCCATCTGTGGTCCCTGCCCAGATTCTGCCAGCATTACTTGGAAGTTAATTCAATATTTTTCCTAAGGAAAGTACATCAATAGTACAAGACCTTGAAAGAGAGTGAGCTCTTTACAATGGGAACACACATACTGGAGAGTTCAAAATACTATTAGAATTGGCTAACGTACGAGATGCTCTCATTGGGATCCAAAATGGGGGAGGGTGTTTATTTGATATTTCTGAGCAGCTATTTCTCAGATCAGGTTTACACAATATTGTGCTTATCTTACTAGCACTTCACCTGTTTTAGCCACTCTCATTGCTGATGGGAAAATTCAGCAAATATGTCCTTGTGTAAACAAGCCCCAAATCCTATTTCAAGAGTCTAGTTTCATTAACTGCTCTTGTAGCCATTAATACATTAAGGCTTAGGTAAGCAGCATGATCTGGTGGATAGACCAGAGAGCAATGGACTGGGAGTCAGAAGAGCTGGGTTATACTCCTGGCTCTGCCACTAATCAGCTGTGTGACCTTGGTCAAGTCATTTCACAGTCTTGTGCCTGTGTGCCTTGTCTGTTTAGATTGTAAGTTGTTCGGGGCAGAAACTGTCGCACTGTGTTTTGTAGCACAGCCTTGCACAAGGGGATGCTAATCTCGGCTAGAACCTCCAGGCATTCTGTAATACACATAACACGAATTCCTCTTTTCAAAGTCAATTTTGATTTATGGATTAAAACCTAAAATTAACCCCAGAGATCAAGTTTGACAGATTCTAATGAAAAGCTAATCATTTTAGAAGTCCTACTTCAGCCCAAATCCACTGTGTTTATTCTGTCCTTGCCCTCCTCTCCTGCTCTCTGGGGGCCCTCTCTCAAGAAGACTACTGAAGAAGGAAGTAGAATGAGAGTTCTTCATCTATCTTCGTTAGCCACTGCTCATACTCCAGCTATACCAGGATGAAAGATACAATAAAGTGCACAGCATAAAACTTAACAAAAATACAACAGAATGATAAACTAGCAGTTACATAATCCAAGTATCCAACAACTGCCAGACACATTGTAATGTCTTTGAGCAGGCCCAATGTTTCACTGTTTGTACATTGCCTGGTCTAATGGGACGCACAGCTTGATACAAATTAAAATAAACGCTGTAGCAGGTAAGTCCTTTCTTCAGTGGGGATGTGCAGCTAGAGTATCTTGGTGATATGTATTGTCCCTAACTTAATACTGTATGGATTATAAATGGATTTGTAGATGAATAATTCAGACGTATGAATTGCAAGGAGTGAATTCGCTTAAGGACAGTGAGCTACAAAGTAGTAAGAAAACCAGGTGCCACAGGACTCTCTGTTGCTTTTTAAGAAAACCAACACATTTAAGACGTGACTGTATAACCCTATAGAAATCTCTGCACCCAGAATGCATTCTTACATCTCCATTAATCTGTGTCCTATAGAATGGGTTCCTTTAACATATGTTTTTTCCAGTTTTTGTTATTGCACAAGCATAAGTTAAATCACTAGCCATTTGCCTATTTATACTCCTTTATAGCAGACTGTTAATTTGATCTTTTCTGTCCTGTTTGTTGGTCCATGCTGTTTACTTTTGGGGGTTTCCCATACTGTGTCCAGGTGCCTTATGGAATTTCTGGGCCCTCTAATATCTTTGGGACCAGCAAAAAGCCTTAGTGGTTAAAGGTTGTTGCTGATTTTCCCAATGCGCTGTGACTACAGCATGTTTACTTTGAGTCATATTCACATAAGGTCTGATCCAAAACCCATTGCAGCCAATGGACAGACTCCCATTGACTTTGCTGGGCTTCGGATCAGATCTACAATAAATTAAGTATTAGAATGTTACACCTTACTGTAACACAAATACAGGGAGCATGTGAAGCCAGGAGCTTTGTTGTCTTGAGTCTCGTATGTCTTGGCTTTCCATGTGAGGTGAGCGAGTCAGATATTTAAAGGTGGACCACTCCAATATTTGCTGCTGAAGTGGGTGGGACCTTTTAAAAGTGATCTGCCCATCCTGTCTGAGCAGGCAGGCAGGGGTTCACAGCACCATGCCCCTGCCCTTCTGCCATGATGTGTCCTCTGCAAGGATAGAATACATTAATGGCGACAGGCCTGGCTGGACATCCCCATCAACTTCTAGCTGTAAACACCTGCAAAACTAACTTATTCTCCTCCTTCAAAACCCCTGTCAAAATTCTCCTTTGCCCTGAGGCCTACAAAAAACTTGACAACGGTTAGGCTGCTGGGGTGCTGTGAACATGGCCTGTCATGCTGACCAATATTGTCTCATTGTTTCCTTGTGTTCTCCTGTCTATCATATTCTTAGATTGTAAGTTGTGTGTGGGAGGCACCATCTTTCCTGTTGTTCTGTGTTTGTACAGCACCTAAACCAATGGTTTCCTGCTTCATTACTAGGGCTTCTAAGTGCTGTTTGAACATTTCAACTGATCTTTCCAACTGAAAATATTGCAAGAAACTTGGTTTGCACAAACCTGTTATCTACGCTAGAGGTTCAGTGCAGCTGAAATTTAGGATACTACTTGTATCAAAGCATTAGTACAGCAGCTCCAACATCTAACTCATCCCTATCCCATTTTACAGCCTAGGCAGGATTAGACAGGTGGATGAGAGGCCGCTCAAGAATTCCAGGAATTCTACTAAGCATTGGTGTCTCAGCAGATCTGAATTTAGCATTGAAATAATGCCCCATTGGAGGAAGTAGGCACCACGCTACCGGAAGTGCCCTCTTTCTAATGAAATGGGAATCCAAATTCATAATCACTCAGGTCAAAGATCCTAAGACTTCTCCCACAAGAGTAGACCAGGTTCCACTGCAACTCAGATAATTACATCCTGGCTAGTACTGTTCCCCCAGAAGTTCGAAGTGGCTATGTTAGTCTGCTTCACTTTGGTATTCTAAATCAATGTGTAACGTCGTCCGCTGTGTGTGGACTGCTGTGGTAGTTATATTTCAACTGCATTCATTCTGCTCCCTCTTCTTTATCTACTTTCAGGCATTTTGTGAGGTTTACGGTAACTTATACGCTCTGAGATCTTTAATGAAAAGTTGTCAGATGAAAAATTAAGTAGCAAGTCATCTGTTAAAGGCTGAATTATTTACATTGCACAAGCTAAAGATTTGGTTGGATTATATGTGTCTAATAAATATATTGGTAATGACGGCACAGTTAGTGATGGCCCCTTGAGGCAGCACTTATGTATAATCCTCTTTTTAAAAATCCTCATAATCAAGCATGATTAAAAACAAATGAAGAAATGAGCATTAATTGAAAGGAACTTGGAATTAGTACAATGAATTTCTTCTGGCACAGTAGAATGAGGACTTGAGCCTGTATTCTGTGGAAATGATGCCAGCTATTTGCACTTCCATGTGTATAAATACAGTGTCTAGAGCCTCCCAGAATCCTAGACTTCAAACTCCGGTGCTTCAAGCAGTTCCTACTTCACAGTAACTACCTGTCGTCTCTTACTGCTTCACCTGTGGAGTGAAAGTTCTTCAAGGTAGGGACCATCTCTGTATTTTATTTTATTTTATTGTATAGTGCACAACACATTGGGGCTGTGGCCCTCCAGTCAGTGTACAATACAAATCATTAATAGAACAATCAGCCCAAACCAAACACAGATGAAAAAATGCACTGACATAACATAGCTGGGTACTGATCAGTAGTTTGAAGTGTTTACTACAGCAAAGAGCCAGGACAGTGGAAATCTGCAAAGAACTTTGCCCAAATCAATGGGATTTCATCTTAAATTTGGGCCAGAATTCATGAGATTTCTGAATTCACCAGGGGACCAGTACATATGTTCAATTTCCATCTTCACGGTGTCTGATTCAATATAAGGGTACGTCTATACTTACCTCCGGGTCCGGCGGTAAGCAATCTTCTGGGTTCGATTTATTGTGTCTTGTCTAGATATGATAAATCGATCCTGGATCGATCCCGGAAGTGCTCGCCGTCGACGCCTGTACTCCTGCTCTGCGTGAGGACGGGGGAGCCTGCCTGCCGTGTCTGGACCCGTGGTAAGTTTGAACTAAGGTACTTCGACTTCAGCTTCACGTAGCTGAAGTTGCGTATCTTAGTTCGAAGTGGGGGGTTAGTGTGGACCAGGCCTAAGACACAGAAGAGGTGTTCTTCTATGTTTCTGACAATTTTATTCTTTACGTTTGTTTCAACTGATTTGCCCAGTACTAACGTTAGACTTACCGGTCTGTAATTGCCGGGATCACCTGTAGCGCACTTTTTAAATATTGGCTTTACATTAGCTATCTTCCAGTCATTGGATACAGAAGCTGATTTAAAGGACAGGTTACAAACCATAGTTGTTCTGCAATTTCACATTTGAGTTCTTTCAGAACTCTTAGGTGAATGCCATTTGGTCCCAGTGACTTGTTACTGTTTATCAATTAATTCCAAAACCTCCTCTAGTGACACTTCAGTCTGTGACAATTCCTCAGATTTATCACCTACAAAGGATGGCTCAGGTTTGGGAATCTCCCTAACATCCTCAGTCGTGAAGACTGAAGCAAAGTTTCTCCACAATGACTTTATGGTCTTTAAGTGCTCCTTTTGTATCTCGATCGGCCAGGGGCCCCACTGGTTGTTTAGCAGACTTCCTGCTTCTGAAGTACTTAAAAAGCATTTTGTTATTACCTTTTGAGTTTTTGGCTCGTTGTTCTTCAATCTCCTTTTTGGCTTTTCTTATTACATTTTTACACTTAATCTGGAAGTGTTTATGCTCCTTTCTATTTACCTCACTAGGATTTGACTTCCACTTTTTAAAAGATGCCTTTTTATCTCTCATTGCTTCTTTTACATGGTTGTTAAGCCACGGTGGCTCTTTTTTAGTTCTTTTACTGTGTTTTTTAATTTGGGGTATACATTTAAGTTTAGCCTCTATTATGGTGTCTTTGAAAAGTGTCCATGCAGCTTGCAGGGATTTCACTCTAGTCACTGTATCTTTTAATTTCTGTTTAACTAACCCCCTCATTTTTGCATAGTTCCCCTTTCTGGAATTAAATGCCACAGTGTTGGGCTGCTGAGGTGTTCTTCCCACCACAGAAATGTTAAATGTTATTATATTATGGTCACTATTTCCAAGTGGTCCAGTTATAGTTACCTCTTGGACCAGATCCTGCGCTCCACTCAGGAGTAAATCGAGAATTGCCTCTCCCCTTGTGGGTTCCTGTACCAGCTGCTCCAAGAGCAGTCATTTAAAGGTATCAAGAAATTTTGTCTCTGCATTCCGTCCTGAGGTGACATAAAGGGAAAATAAAATAACAAAGGGTTTACTTTGCATGAAAGAGAAAAACAGACAAATCTCTAAAAGAGACTGTAACTAGGCACACTGAATATTTGAGGATCATATTTTTTTTGTTGTTACTATCACTAATAAAATAGATCACACACAAGTGGTCACTGTTCATACTAAACAGAACCCAAACCGGCTGACAGACTCTGCACACAACAGATTTCATAGAGATGCAAAAGCACAATACACACAACCAGTTGGAAGCTGCATAGCTGTCATTTTGTAATATGATTTGATGATTCTGTATGTAAGTTACTCCTCCCACAGTGGTGTGGTCAGCACACATGATTGCAATTGAATTGATACTTAAGAAGTTAGATGGAAAAGGGACGGAAAATACTTATGCTGGATGCAGAGAAGTGCTTTGGTTCAAATGCCAAAACACTAGGTTTCAGATAAATGACCCATGTAGTTAGTGCACCACTAATGTTATGTGTCTTGTGATTTCCCTAAAAAGTGAATTTCTTGGTATTTCTGGGTGAATTAATAAATATCCAGCTTTATAATTTAATTTCATAGATTTTATAGGGTTTGAGGCCACAAGGGGCCATTAGATCATCTTGTCTGACCTTTTGGTATGTCACAGGCCATTAACTTTCACCCAGATACTTCTATCTTTAGCCCAATGACTTTAGTTAGACCAAAGCATTTCAGGCCTCCGGAGACTAAACTATTGCAAGCCACAGACACAGCTAGAGAACAGGAGAGACCAATATGCCACCAGTCCCTTGAGGCCCCTGCAATGGCAGGGAATGGATTAGGGGAGACATGGCCAGATGATCCTAGCAGGTGACCCATGCTGCAGAGGAAGGTGAAAAGACCCCAAGGTCGCCAGTGTTGGAGAAAGGAGATGACCTCAATCTCGTCTTTGTAACACAGCTGTCTGGTCCAGCATTAAGTGGCTTTAAGATGGAATTCAGCCATGTTGCAAGCAATCAGATTCAGTCCCAAAGGAGAGAGAAGAGACCTAAATGAAGAGCAGTTACATATCCATTACCCTCAGCACATAGACCGCGAATTGGCAAATCCACATGGGCTGGTAGTACTATGAATTACACTTTTCAGAAAGCTGAGTTGATTCATCACTTTTGCAAGAAATGTCAAAAATAAGTCTGGTGCTCTTTTTTGGTAAAGTTGAGCAGGAAGGTTTATAATCACAAACCTCTTCCAGGAGCAACCTTCTTACTCTGTAGCATAGCTTAGCTCTCAGCATCCAACAGGTCAATGCACCATGATACAATTGAAAAGGATCCCCCCCCACCACCCAAAAAAAAAAAAAATAATGTAGGTACAAATTATGCTCTGTTCCATTGATATAAACCCAAGCTAACTCAACTGACTTCCATGGAGTTACTCATCATACTTTGGATTCACAGCTGACTAGGAGCAAAATCTGCCCCCTACTGGCAAACTAAAGTTGCCTTTATGATAATATACCCTGTTCTGATAAAGGGAGTAAATCAGGGTTATAGTTGCATAGCTTTACATTAATATTTGCTTCAGCTAAATCTTTTTTAAGAACAATAACTACATGGAGTAAACACCAATCAATGAGATTGGTATCACATATGGAATAATTTCAGCCTGGATGAAAACTTCAGCGTTTGACAGCAATTAATCACTTTCCACTGCCACAGTAGGTTAGAATTCCTGCCTCCAAATAGCTCAGGGCTGCATGCCTGCTATGTGTATCACCAGATAAAGGCTTGGTTGGACAAGGCTTTCAGGGCCAGATCCTCAATCCTTGAGCTCCATGAACATAAGTGTACATTCTGTTCTGGTGTGGAAGATTAACTGTGTCATACAGAACAGGACCTTCACTAAAGTGGTTATAGAGTTGGATGGATAGAATGGTGCTGTTTAGGTTGAATATCCTTCCTCAGCCATGACAGAGAATGCATTAACTGCTGGAATCTAAGAACTAGAAAGTTTCTAACCATAAGAGGAATGAGGGTCTTCTAGTAGAGGAGTAACAGAGGAAAACAACCTAACTAGTTTTAAGATAGATCTTAAAGGGGATGGATTACTTGATGATTACCTGTTCTGTTCATTCCCTCTGGGGCACCTGGCATTGGCCACTGTTGGAAGACAGGATGTCTGGGCCAGATGGACCATTGGTCTGACCCAGCAAAGCTGTTCTTCTGTTCTTATGATGGAGTTTGATAAATTTATTAACAGGATTATCTGAGGAGATTTCCATTGATAACAGGGGGCTGAATATGAGGACCGAGGAGGTCCTTTCCAGTCTTTTGTCCTATGTTTTTAATTACCTTACAAACCAAGAACTATACCAAACAACCCCAAAAATGTCATAGGCATTCATATTCAGCAGCAGTGAAATACCAAGCACATATAGTAACTATGTTGTCATATTGGGGTGAAGAATAAAGAAGCACTTCTAATTTATATGCAAAAACATTTTGCTTTTCTGATATGAGGTTTTTAAGGCCCAGCTTGACAAAGCCCTAGCTAGGATGATTTAGTTTGGGTTGGTCCTGCTATGAGCAGGGGGATTGAACTAGATGACCTCCTGAAGTCTCTTCCAACCCTAATCATCTATGATTCTATATTCTGGGTAAAATCTGCTCTTCAGTTTTACCCGCGTAAATCCAGAATGACCCCATTAAGTTGAATGACTCTGATTGTGCTGTAGTCAATGGAAAGGGAATCAGAATTTGGGGATTCTAATCCCAGATCTGGGAGAAAAGTGTAGTTTCATGGCTTGGCAGTGGGACAGGCACAAAATAAGGTTATTTTTATTTGTTCTCCATTAATGTACAGCTCGTGCTGATGAACCATGGGGGGAGAAGGAAATAGAATGTGATCCTGTAATCAGACTGTATTCAAATGCATAAACTCTAGGGAGGTGATTTGAGAGTGTTAAGGTAACCTTTAATTCAGAGCAGGCAATCTAACATAGAGGACTTGAAGCTGGTCTTTACTGAAATTTCAGAGCATTTCCATTTCTTAAAGTGTGCATTCTTTGGGACGGAGCCTGTCTTTCTCTGCTTTCAAAGGGCCATGTAAATTTATAGCACTTAAAAGCTTTTTAGCAATAATAATGACAATGCATTTCATGGCCCAGGAGTCGGCTGCCTTGCCTGCACAGCAGACTGAAAACATCAGGGACAGTCATGAGTCACAGATGTCAGTTCCACTCATTCCCTTAAGATCACCATTGTCCTAATTATCCTCATTACTGCAAATGGAATCGAATGCAATAATTGCTTCCTCTAAAGACTGCTGAGCCCCATCTTCCACAAATTGCTCCTGTCCATTCTTAACTAGCCTTTCATAATCTGCACCTTACAACCAACAGAATCCGTATGATTTAATTGCTCGTTGAAAGCTCATCATATGCAGGAGTCAGTTTGGAACAGGGGACACAGAAAAAGAAAGGGAGTACGGCCTCTGTTCAGCAAAGTGCTTACGCATGTGTCTAAGCACAGGAGTCATCCAGTGAAATTACGGACATGCATAAAGTATCTTGCGAAATAGGGGCCTATGTGTTTTTTGATTAGCATGCAGAACTGAGAGTCGGATGCTCCTGAGTTCTGATCGATGACTCTATTGCTGAAGTGCTGTGTTCTGTATAAAAGTTGCATCGGCTCAAATTTTACTGGCCTAATGAGAGCCAATTATGGCCTCCTTTGGAAATGCTGAGCACCACTAATTCCTCGTTGACTTACTATGGCGATGGACTGTAAATTGAGCACCCAAAATAGGAGGCCGCTTTTTAACAAAGACCCTTTGTGCCTGCTTCCCTAGCTGTAAAATAGGATTATATTAACCATCCCACGGGGATGCAGCTTAATGGAAGCTTGCATTTTACAAAAATCTCAATTTTTTGGACCAATGTGACCTGATGGTGCCTCTTTTAAAGAAAGCAGTTTTACCATTTCTGCTTTAAAAGATGCGTTCATCCAAAACTCAGAAATGCCAACTACGTATTGATGCTAAGCTGCCCAGCTGTGTGTTTTGTTTTTAGCCCCTCTGCTATTTTGGTTTCCCGTACTTTGCTGTAACTAGCAGTGGAATAGCTGTCTTTGAGGACACTGGGGCCTGGTCTACACTGGAGGGGGTGGGGGGGAAGGGGAAATCGATCTAAGATGCGTCGACTTCAGCTACACTATTCTCGTAGCTGAAGTTGCGTATCTTAGATCAACTTAGAATCACTTACTTGGTGTCCTCGCGGCACGGGATCGACGGCTGCCGCTCCCCCGTCGACTCCGCTTCCGTGTCTCTCCGTGGTGGAGTTCTGGAGTCGACGGCAGAGCAATCAGGAATCAATTTATCACATCTACACTAGACTTGATAAATCAATCCCTGATAGATCGCTATCCGCCGATCCGTACCCTGGGTCAAATTCTGCTATCGGTTCCACTGGCGTGCTTGTAGATTTACTCTGTGGAACTCAGGAGTTACTCTGAATTTACACTTGCATAACTAAGAGCAAAATATGGCTGCCTTGGGCCTGGTCTACACTGGGGGGTGGGGGATCGATCTAAGATACACAACTTCAGCTACGAGAATAGTGTAGCTGAAGTCGATGTATCTTAGATCAATTTAGAATCACTTACTTTGCGGCCTCACAGCGCGGGATCAATGGCCTCCGCTCCCCCCTCGACTCCGCTTCCGCGCCTCGCCGTGGTGGAGTTCCAGAGTCGACGGCAGAGCGATCGGGGATCGATTTATCGCATCTACACTAGACGTGATAAATCGATCCCTGATAGATCGATCACTATCCGCTGATCCGGCAGGTAGTGTAGACTACCCTTAATTACAGTTTATTGAGGGCTGTGGCTGATAAAGGTTTTAAAATTCTGCTACGCAGCTTGGGTAGCTGCTCAAGTCTATAAACAGTCCAAATAGCAACATTTTGTTGGGATTACAGCAGAGGTCAATCAAGGGGCAATAGTTATAACAGTTCTGCCCAGCTTTGCTGTTTTGTCTGAGTCATTCCAATAAATTACTATTTCCAGAGGTTTCAGGACTTGTGATTTAATGTATCTCAGGAAAGACGAGTATTTTCAGAGGCTCCTCTTAATATCTGCAAGGTGGCTAAATGGTTTCCAACTGTGGGGGTGGGGAGGGAAGCTAAGGGGCACAATAATCAGCCTGTGTCTCTGTTACAGGCTCAATGATGGAGCAGAAGGTCCCTGAACTACACGAATATCACTTTAACATTGTACCCAGGGGTCCAATATAAGCTATTTGAGGCAATGGAGCAAAAGATTGGTGCATTGCAAAAAGTGTCTGCATGGAGCACCCAGGTGTAGTGTGTGTGATAATTAGCCCGAGGAGCAACTATACGATGATACTTTGACAAGGGGCTGAGGAGGGAAAGAATAATTAAATTAGAGAGCTCTCAATACTGTGAGGAGGGAAACAAAGCCAAACCCGACAGCTGGTGGGTTCAGATGCCAGGGTGACGGGTGCGGCATAGAACCTTCAATGAATTAATGCAGAGTGCCACCAAAGGGGCCTCCAAAAGAATGAATAAGCTCCAGCCTTGGTCAGTGGCAACAGCCAGTGATGTGCATATTGGGGCTTGGATTCAGCTGGAAGTCTACACCAGCTTCTACCAGTGTCGACCTTGGTGTGGGCCTTTGGCAACGTAAAGTCCTGTGGGAAGTGGTGCAATGTGTCTGCAACCTTCCTCTGCCAGGAGGACCCGTAGGTGGGGCTGGTGCACCCCAGGAAGCAGGTGGCCTGATGGGAGGCCAGAGGACATGCTGATGCACCACTAGTTTGTCTGGTTATGTTGTCCAACTACTCCCTAGTGCTGCCCCCCATCCAGCAAGAACCCCTGAGAGAGAGCAACCTGCCCTTCCACAGGAATTGCATTGCTCAGGCAGTCTTCTAATACCGTCCCCTGCAACTTGAGTGTACCTAGCCTTGTGGGTGAGTTGGGCAGAAAGTCACTCCAAGTGTAACTTGCAATGATTTAACCCTTTTGGCAACTGTGTAAATGCCTTGAAAGGATTCAGTGTTCTGCAGCGACCAGATCCCACCCCCCTTGGCGTAAAGTCAATGGGAATTGTGCCTGCTCATGGCAGGGCTAAATCCATCCACGAAGGGAGTGTTGGGATGGTGAAAGAGAAAGTTATTGTCTGGGAGCCAGATCCACACTGGATTATTTGTATTTCAGTAGCACCCCAGTCTGATCAGGTCCCCATTTTGCTATGTACTTAGTAAGAGCCAGTCCCTGGCACATGGAGCTTAGAGTCTGTTACTCCCCTGAGCCCTGCTTTTCCTGCTATGCCCCACCATCTACATTCACCCTGTGTAAACTGTGCTGATTTCATACCAACCGTATGCCAGTTTTGTGCATGTTAAACTATTTTGCAGCTTGCACCAACTGATATTCATTTTCTGACCAGTTTGCAGCTGATGGGTAAAGTACACAATGGTTTAACACTCCGCTGAATGTGACCCATTGCTGCTCCCCTTCTGTGCATTACAGGTAACAGCCTTCAGAGCTGTAGGAGAATCAATAAGTATGCAAGGATCCTACAGCAAGTGTTAATTATTTTATGCAAACCGCCGTAGACTTTTTTCGGCATGTCTGCACTGCGATGCAAGCCCAGGTCTGTGGGACTCAAACCCATAGGCACAGTGTTTGTAAGCCTGAGCTTTAGTGTCCACACTGAATATTGATCCTAGGTTTAGAATTTCTGGACCCTGGTCTCGCATCCACACTGCACTACACAGATGGTAGTCAAACCACCGTACCCCAGGCTTCTTAGCACTCTCCCCAGCTGTAGCTGCTCTTTGTTCATTGTGCACTGTGGGAAAAATTGACTGCCCATCCCATAGTACTTTACAGGAAATTGTCACAGCCCAACAACACATCCATCTGAATCGTCTTTTGTGTCTGTACGCTCCCGGCAACCAGAGCCAGCAGCATGGAGGAGTCACCATTTGAAAAACTAGTCCTCCTTGAGTTTTCATTCCCATTTAGAGCATACATGAGATGCTGGTGAACATGTTGGCATGTTTTCTGACCTACCAAAGAAGTGGAGGACTCCAACTGGCTGGTGCTGCTCATGACTCTTGGTAGAGTTGCTGATGCTCCTGATGTAGATTGGCACTTCTGGAGCAGGGCCACAAGCACAGGCTGATGGGACCACATTGTCATGCAGACATGGGATGACCAGCAGCAGCTACAGAACTTTCACATGAAGAAAGCTACATTCCTGGAGCTTTGTGAGCAGCTTGCCCCAACCCTCCAGTGTCACGTGCCTGGGGGCAGCCAGGACAGTCCAGTAGAGAGTTGCTAAAATCATCTGGAAGCTGCCTACCCCAGATTGCTACAGGTCCTTCGGTAGCCAGTTTGGGATTGGAAAGGCAACTGTGGGTAAAGTGGTGCTGGAGGTTTCAGAGGCAATTAGGTGTGTGAATTACCCAAGGTAGTGGGCATAAGCTCTGTCCCTGAAGTAACTGCTGGGTTTCAGAGAATGGGATTAACAAACTGCACTGGGGCCATTGATGGGACTCATGTCCCCATAGTTTTCCTTCCTCAGGGAGCACAAGTACATCAATTGCTAAGGGTACAACTCCATTGTTATGCAGGCTCTTGTGGATCACAGAGGTCATGGGCTGCACTGGAAAAGTTCATGATGCCAGGGTTTACTGCTGATCAGGAGTCTATATTCATGGACAAGCTGGGACACTAGTTCTACCAAATGACGTTGTCATAAATGGAGTAACTATCCCCACTGTTATTCTAGAGGACCCCACGTATTCCCTTCTGCCTTGGCTAATGAAACCACATCCTGATCGCAGAGGCCTTGGCAAAAGAAGGTTTAATGATATTCCCAGTAGGTGCAGAACGGTGGTTGTCCAATTGGTAGATTGAAATCCCACTGGGGTTGCAGAATTGTTTGGATGCCAGTGTTCATCAAAGCTGTCTGTATTATTGTGGCTTTTTGTGCTCTTTGCAGTCTTGTGAAGTCAAAGGTGAGCCATTTGCCTCTGAGTGGACCTATGACAGTCATGGGTTGCTGAACCAGTACACTCAGCCAGAAATTGCATCTGTCACAGTTGGAGCAGGATGCACATGGGCACAAAATCAAGGATGCTTTGTGCACCTGTATTACAACTTGCATGGACCAATGGAAGAGGGAGAATAGGTATTTGTACAGCAATTTGTATCGTAAATGAATTACTGCTACTGTACACTATGAATGGGGTGTGTGTATTATTATGAATTGTTAATTGTAGTTGAGATGCTTTATACAATGAGGGAGACAAAGTTTTGTGTTGCCCGAATTGCAGATTTTCATTATGGATTGATCTGAATAGACTTACTGAGACATTATGCTTGGATACTTCCCAGTTATGCCTTGTCATGTTTTTATTCTTCAAATACACATGCAGTGATGGAAATAAAACTTCTTAATGAAATAAAAGCCTTTATTTGTGATCATGGCGGTGTTACCAAAAAACGTTCAATATTAAATAATTGTCAGGCAGGCCCAGTAGTAAACTGACACCAAAACCTGTAATAAAATAAATGCATGACCCAAACACTGAACAGTGCAAACCATGGAAACCCATGCAAATAAATATATTCCCTACTTCTGCTTGTCCCCGTCCCTGTTCTCCTTTCCCTTTCTAGCACACTGAGTGCAGACTTGGCACCACTGCGGTGGGTGGATGGATGGAGGACTGCTGGGGCAGGGGACAATCATGGCTCTGACCCGTAATACTCTGAGAAACCCAGTTAAGCCCATGATGACAACTTTACTGCACTTGGATTCTAAACATTTTGGGGCTTTTGCACAGCACCTAGATTGGTAAAGCCCTGATCCTGACTGGGACTCGGTCACTACTGAAATATAAATATTAAATGAGTACCACACTTTCATTTATGCCAAATGAGGCTACATTGCTTGGCCAGTTTGCAAACCTGCTAATAATTCAGGTGAGTTTCCCATGTTATGAATTTCATGGTGAGCCTTTAAACTCTAGTGATCTATATAATCAAGAGAGGGAGGTCTGAAATGTCTAATGCATTTTCACCTATACTGATTCCAGAAGACATGAGACTGACTCACCTGTGTCTACATTATAAGAAATGCAGCCTGTTATAATTCACAAGTGTGTTTATCCTCTTCATGTTTAGATCCCTGGATAGCTTCTTGGGTTTTCATTGTCCCTTACACTTGCCTCTTGTCTTAATTGCCAGTCCAAAAATCCATATTATGTCAGAGGTTTAGCTTAAGGAGATAATTTACTTATATTATCTCAGCAAAACAGCTTTGGCACCAAATAATGTCCCCTACTGCACTCAAATGCATAGAACTGAATCCTTCCTAAGGCTTATTTTCACCAGGCAGACCTGGGTTGGCAAATCACTTGAGTGGATTACTTCCTCAGGGTTAGTAGCTGTGCTGTCCACTTTCTAAACGGGCAGAAGTTGGTAATGCCACAGGAAGCCCAATAATTTCTCAAGTGAAAAAGAACAGGTTTTGACCTCAAGATCTAGGGTAGTGACCTCACAGATTGCCATGTGGTAAAGACCTTTTTCTGGCATATTTGATGGATTAATTTTTAATGCCATGCTGGTATGAAATGCCACTAAATCTAACCTAAATTCAGTAATTTGAATTGCCTTCTGCTATTTATTTTGTTTTAATCTGTATCATTTCTCTCCCTACTTATTCCCGCACGTGTTTGTATGTTTCTGGCCAGCCTCTTACAATATTAAGAAGTCATTTTGGGAAGGCGGGGTGGGAGGAATGAATAATATATGCAATTTGTAACTGTCAGAAATAGCAAAAAAAAAAATAGTGTACTTAAAAAATGTTTGCATTTACATTCCATACTTGGAACTTATATTTTAGACTGAAACCAAAGCCTTTATCTGACCTGTCAGTGTTATAGATGGTGCCTGTATATTTATTAAGGTTTGCATGGCTTTTATCAAACTGATGCATTTAGCTGATTTAACATTCCAGCTTTTCATTTAAAAAATAATATTTTCAAAGAATATGAAAAATGTATTGGTTTTATTCAGCCCCTGCCTAGCAATCTGTGTCATACCAGTTTGCATTGCACATTTTAAATCTTGCTTTGGGAGCATATTGTGCTAGTTCTGGTCTTCCATTCTGACCTCAAAACCCTCTCCTGTGGAGTGACACTTTCCCCAAGTATTATCATTACATGATGGTCACCGTCTAGGTCACCACCAAGGATTGAACTAGAGATCTCTAGGGAGAAAAGCTTCCTGCACTGCTAAGCATGTGTTACCGGTGGTCCTCTGGGCCAAAAAGGGCTGGATTAACTCTCCTGTGGGCCCGTGGCTATTAGATTTTGTGGGGCCCCTGAATACAAGTCTTTTTCCTAATTTAAAATAAAATGATCACAATTATGGCATCGAGGCTATTAACACTATACTAAACTTGCCTTTTAATTAACATAAAGTCATTCTGTGGTTACATTTCAGTCTTAAAACATGTAGTATATAGTTAAGTTAATTCAAAATAGCCTATTTCTTACCTTAGAACAGCTGTTATATTAGTTTCTTTCTGGGAGGGAGTTTGGATGCAGGAGGGGGCTCCAGGCTGGGGTAGAGTGTTGGGGTGCAGGAGAGGGTGAGGGGGGCAGGCTCTGGAAGGAAGCATGTTACAGGAGCGGATTCTAACCTGGGGAAGGAGGTTGAGGTGCAGGAGGGGATGCGGGGTCTGGAAGGGAGTTTGGGTGCAAGAGGGGATTCTGACCTGGGGCAGGGGGTTGGGGTGCAGGAGGGGGTGCGAGGTGTAGGCTCTGGTCAGGAGGTGCTTACCACAGGTTTCTCCGAGCCGGCGGCGCAACAGGGCTCAGGCAGGCTGCCTGCCTGCATGCCGTGGCCCCATGCTGCTCCTGGAAGCGGCTGGCTGCTGGCACATCTCTGCACATCCCTGGGGGGAGGGAGACAGTGCATCTCCGTGCACTGCCCGTGCCCTCAAGTGCCACCCCCGCAGCTCCCATTGGCCGGGAACTGACCAATGGGAGCTGCAGGGATGGTGCTGGGGGCGGGGGCAGCGTGCGCAGCTGCCCTCCCCCCATGGGGCGCAGAGACATGCAGGGTGTAGCACACATTGGCCAGTGGGTTACACTTACACAGGGAGAAGATGTTGGATATTAGTGGTCTTTAATCTAGCACACAAAAGCATAAGAAGATCCAATGATTGCAAGTTGAAGTTAGATAAAGTCAAATTGGAAAGAAGCAACAACTACTGAACAATGAGGATAATTAAACACTGGAAGGGCTTACAAAGAAATGTGGTGCATTCAGATGGAGTCTTTAAATAGAAATTGGATGTCTAAAAGAGATGCTCTAGTTTGACCACAAGTTATGGGGCTTGATCAAGTTCATTTATGTCATAGGAAAGGAAAGAGTAATTCCCTTCCGCACAACTTCTGTGGCTTGTGTTAGGCAGGGGGTCAAACTAGATGATCATTATGGTCCCTTCTGGCCTTAAATCTATGCTGGCGGGTGTTTTAAGCTGCAATTTGCTATGTGATTCAATAAGTGTGTACAGGAGACTAGTAGATGTTTGGTATGTTGGATTTTTTTTTAATTGCAGCTAACCTTTCACACAGCAATGCAAACATTGACTAGTTCATCCTCACTGCACCTTTCAGTAGATGTAACAAATCCAGAGGCCATCTAGGAACTTCAAGATGATTACTGTTTTGGAACCTGGGAATGATGGAATCCATGAATTAAATCCTGGACAATGGGGATTTTGTCACTGACTTCAGTTTGGGGTCAGGATTTCACTCCCTATCATTCTGCACCAAAACCACAGCCACCCTGCCACTTGGGTTAAAGCTGTAGCTTATAGGTGGGCACAGATACTAGTTAAGGCAGTAATGTAATGAGCCTACAAGGCTTGCAAGAAAATAGCTTAGCCAAATAAGGCATAAGGCCCAAAAGCCTTTGCATAAGCAGTTAACCCCAGGTCATAAGATATCACAGGATAGAATGCTGTGACGTCTACACTGCTGACAGGTAACTACAAGATGCTTCCTTATTCCAGCTTGGGATATTTGAAGTCAGCATCAGCAGATGTCTAACCACAAGAGTGGCAGGGTAACTGATATAATAAGCTAGAGATAAAGGGTCTAGTAACTTATGAGAGACGGGAACCCCAACTCCAGCAGGGATTCGAAGTAAATTTAAGAAAAGGGGATGAAACCCCTAGTGAATATGGATTTGGCATGATGGCATCAGCATAACACACAAAAGTTGTATCCCAGCCTGTGTGCCTTGAGAGAGAAAAGGTGGGTGCAATATTGTTGTAGCTGTGTAGGTCCCAGGATAATAGAGAGACAAGCTGGATGAGGTAATATTTTAATGGACCAGATTCTTTTGGTGAGAGAGACAAGCTTTCGAGCTTACGCTCTGCCAGACCTGAAGAAGACCCTGTATAAACATGAAAGCTTGTCCCTCTCACCAACAGAAGTTGGTCCAATAAAAGATATTACTTCACCCACCTTGTCACTCTGATATCCTGGGACCAGCACAGCTACCACAACACTGCGTGCCTGGAGAGATGCAACACGTGGGAGATGCCAGGATGGCGACTGGTGATGGTGAGTCTGATGATGAAGATGAAGACTAACACTTCGGGTCCTTTTGCAAGGGATGGTGTAAGTATATGGACACTCAATCTGTATTATCTTTATCTTTCTGGCCTGGAGTGTTTGTGACTTTTCTAATTGTGTTAATAAAACTATTGCAGATTCCAAAAGTGCTTCCTGAGTGTGAGTGTTGCAACCTCACACATCAGGATTCCCAACTGAAATTCTAATAATACTGGACCTGATCTTGGGGCAAGAACCTACCAATGTTAATTGGGAGTTCTTAAGTAATCGAAATAATGAATGGACAATCAATAGATCAGGCAATAATGAAGAGTCTTGATTATCTGTTATCAGTCGGGAATCTCTATCGGCCAAACAGTCCTGGGTCCATGCGGTTGAGCGACATACACACAAGCCAGCTGTCTACAGTATTATCTCCATTTAACTGAGAGACAGTCACAGGTTGGGGCCCCAAGACTTCCCAGCAAGTCAGTGATGGATGCAGAATTAGAACACTCACTTTCTGACCACCCTTCCTCCACTCATAAACTCTCTCTAATCGATCATGCTGCTAAAATATAGAAGACAGCACATAGTGTTGCTAACTCATGATTTAATTATGAGTCTTGTGATATTTTGTGGTTTGTGTTTTAAAGCTCCAGGTCCTGGAGTTATGTTATTCTGTGAGAACCTCAGCTTTACTTTTTTTTAATTAATGTAAAATGCTGTGTCTCATGGTTGCAGAGCAAAGCCTGGAAATATGACTTGAGTGCAAGCTAAAAGCTCAAACCCAAATCAATTATATTTTGGCTCAAAAATCATAAGTTTCTTTTAATCTCATGATTTTGGGGCCGGAGTTATATATTTTTTTTTTGAATGTTTGGACTCGGCAGTATTGGCACTATTATAAAATACACCTTAAACGCGCTGTCACTCACTGTCTTCCGTATTTCCTGTTGCTGTGCACAAGAGTGAAATTTACTATCGAGCAAGATTATTCCTATTCAATGCAATGAAAACTGAATCCTGTTCTATCATCTCTGGGCATAGTCCTGCAGACCTAATGCAAGTAAAATTCCCGACTATTGACCGCCCCCTGAAAACAGGTCCCTTCCCTGTTCTTTCTGTAACTTTTCTTTGATTCCATGATTTGACTCAAATAATCAGACTCACTGCCAGCTCTAGTATGACTTAGCTATCAAATGGGGACTAAACTGTCCTACAATCTGATTTATTTTGATGTTTAAGAGAATCAGGTTCCCCCCCTCCCTCAGCAAGGTGAGGCTTAGGACTGCACGGTTTCATAAGCGCCAACTTTTCCTGGCGCCGGTGGGTGCTCGAGCCCCAACCCCCACCCCGACTCCAACCCCTTCCCCAAAGTCCCCGCCCCAACTCCGCCCCCTCCTTGCCCCTATTGGACTCCTTCCCCAAATCCCTGCCCCGCCTCTTCCCTAGCTTATCCCCTGAGCGTGCCGCATTCCCACTCCTCCCCCCTCCCTCCCAGCACTTGCTGTGCGAAACAGTTGTTTCGCGGCGGCAAGCACTGAGAAGGAGAGGGGAGAAGCAGGACGCGGTGGGCTCAGGGGAGGAGGTAGAGGTGGAAGTGAGCTGGGGCGGGTCAAGGAGATGCCGGTGGGTGCAGAGCACCACCAATTATTCCCCATGGGTGCTCCAGCCCCAGAGCACCCACAGAGTCGGCGCCCATGCACTGTTGTCCCTATGCTAAACACCAGGTCTATTGTGAGTTGTGTATGGTGGCTGATATACAATTCAGAACTTCTTGCACTGCCCCCGTCCCTGTGAGCTACATGAGAACCTCTGCAAATACCTAGCAGCAGAGATCCTACAACACACAGTACTAATTTTGTAACGAAGAGGGCAATGGTACATGCTAGCCTGGACATATTTGTCTATTTAGTATGTTGAAGTTAGGCTGTGATGTCTCTAAGGCAGGGAATATGTCTTTCTATAGGATTGTACAACTCCTAACACAACAGCTTCTTGATCCTCTTTTGGGACCTTGGTCATTGTTACACAAATAAGTGATAACGTTTTTTCCCTCCATAGAAACGAGGAGGGGGGTTAACGTCTGTGTTTAAGATGGGCCCAAACCAAAACAACCAGATCAGAATACCACCAGTCATAGTGAGCATTAGCAATCCATTTTCAGATCTGAATTCTGCAGCATCAGTCCACCTCTGCTTCGTCCAATGCACTAGGATGTGAAGAAGCAGAGAATTATAGGTCTGTCAGCCTGACATTGATCCTGCACAAGATAATGGAGCAGCTGATACGGGACTCAATTAATAAGCACTAAAGAAGGGTAATTATTAATAGAAATCAACATGGGTTTATAGGAAATAAATCCAGTCAAAGTAACTCGATATCATTTTTGATGGAAATTACAAGTTTTAGGGTTGCCAGCTTTCTGACCGAACAAAACCGAACATCCTTGCCCCTCCCCTTCTCAATGGCCCCACCCCCTTACTCCTTCCCCCCTCCCTCTGTTGCTTGCTCTCTCCCTCTCTCCCTCACTCACTCGCTCATTTTCACCGGGCTGGGGAAGAGTTGGGGAGGGTACCTTTTCCACCAGGTGTTTGAAGTTATGGAAGATGAGAAGATAGGAAGAAACAAACAAGATCATTGAAAGTTTTTGCTTTGTTTTGTGACATCATAGATGTTAATTTTCAGAGAAGCAGCCATTTTAGTCTGTATCCACAAAAAGAACAGGAGTACTTGTGGCACCTTAGAGACTAACAAATTTACTTGTGGAACCTTAGAGACTAACAAATTTATTTGAGCATAAGCTTTTGTGGGCTACAGCCCACTTCTTTGGATGCATAGAATCCGAAGAAGTGGGCTGTAGCCCACGAAAGCTTATGCTCAAATAAATTTGTTAGTCTCTAAGGTGCCACAAGTACTCCTGTTCTTCTTATAGATGTTAGTGTGTAGTTACCGTTGCAGCAATACAGTACCTAGTAGTTCCCAGGAGGTGGCACTGTTGGAGGAAGTCTTTGCATCCCTCCAGGTGGAAGGAGAAATCAAGCCTATAGGGAAGAAGGGGAAAAAAAGTTCCATCCTTTTAGATCCCAAGCAGAATGTAGATTGTCTAAAATGGTTACATTCATAGTATAACTCCCTAGAGTCAAAGCCATGTTTAGACCCCAGTAAAAATATACCGCCTGAACTCCTATCTTCACAATTTCCATGTATGGGAGCATCGGGCAGATATTCAGTTTTTTTTTAATTGTTTTCCAATTGAAACAAATACCAAAGAACAGAAAAATGGCACATGGTAAATA
Organism: Trachemys scripta elegans; assembly: GCF_013100865.1. Taxonomy (NCBI): domain Eukaryota; kingdom Metazoa; phylum Chordata; order Testudines; family Emydidae; genus Trachemys; species Trachemys scripta. Next base: position 7,607,228 of record NC_048303.1, read on the forward strand.
GATACCCAATTATGCTATCATCAACAGATGTAACCCTTTTCTGTAGCTATGGAAAATCAATAACTCCGAGCCCAACATATTTGTTCAGATTCATAAACAGGAAAGAAGGCAATAGAAAGCAGAGTAATTAAGAAAAACTCAATTATCTTTTTTTTTTTTTTTAAAGCAGCTCAGTGTTTCCATATAAAACTTGTGGGTCGGCCCATTCCCCAAAACACACACAATCCTCAGGTTTTTATAGACAAACTTTGCTTTCAGTTGAAAATGGTTATAAAAGATTTTTGCCTTTTCCTCACTTCCTATGCATATATGAAGAGCCAGATCCTACCCTCTTTTCTAATGTTAAGTGTAGTGCCTTACCTCACAGCTAATTCCACTGAAATCAATGGAACTACTTAGGGAGTAAGGAACTACTCAATCTGAATAATTATGGCAGAAAATGCTCCTAAAGTGCACTGTAGTTTATCCATGTGTACTTGAATATTTTGGTATCTTATATGCAGTGGTGTTGTAGCCATGTTGATCCCAAGATATTAGAGAGAAGTGGGTGAGGTAATATCTTTTATTGGAACAGTTTCTGTTGGTGCGAGAGACAAGCTTTCGAGCTTACACAAAGCACTTATTCAGGTATCTTTATGATATTCATGGGCTTTCTTTGCTTTGGGGAGCCATCATGGAGCCAAAATAACATGAGACCCCACCTTATGCTATATCTTCCATCCAGGAACTGAAATACAACAAGACAATGTTTTTTGGCTCCCATAAATGGCTCCATGTGGCATTCCATCCTGTGGAAAAATATTAAATGACCACACACAAATATTAAACCCAGTGCATAGTCTTTCAATTGACTCGGCAGGACTGAAACCAGTCATTTAGAGACAGCAGTTTGGTGGCCATTATGAAATAAATTAGGGGACTCAGTAGGGTCATAATGGACAATTTCCCACATCAGAAAAATACTGTCAGAACAAACATCCTCTTTATCAGTCTCTGCAGATAGATCAAGGACTGAATGGGCTTGAAGATATGAGGCTTTGTCTACATGAGAAAGTTGTACTCTTTTAACTTAAATTGGGTTAAAAAACCATTAAATTTAAACTGGTGCAAACCCTGCCATAGGCACTCTTCTTTAGGTTTTAGTGGCTTATTGCAGTTTAGCTTTCCTTGTAATAGAACTCTGTGGAGGATGGACATTCCATTTTGTGAAGGACTTCAAGATTTTGAAACTTGGCTTCATTACTAATTGAAGCAAAAACTGAACATTTCAAAATGTCTTATAAAGGAAAATTCAGAAAAAAATTGGTTTGGATCATTTGAAATATTTCATTTAAAATTGATTTTAAAATATTATAATATACAGTTTAAAAAAATGAAATCAAAAATTGTTTCAGTATGAAAAACCAAAATGTTTAGTTCTAGAAATGTAAAAACAGGATGTTGCAACATTGCCAAAAGTCTTTTCCATTATTATTTTTTTTAACAATTCCAATGAAATGACTTTCAATGGTAGTTAAATGTTTAACATTCTTAGGGATTTTTGAAAAATCCCTAGATGCTTTTTGCATCTTTAGGAACCTAAATACCTTTGAAAATCGAGTCCTTCGCTCTGAAGGCACTTAGATGCCTTTGAAAATGTTTATCATAGGTCTGAACTACCTAGAGTTGGTAGCTCGAATAACACGAGCTAGAGGTGGTAGGCATGGATTTTGAGTGTGGTCATCGAGTCCAGCCCCCTGCCTTCACTAGCAGGACCAAGTCCTGATTTTGCCCCAGATCCCTAAGTAGCCCCCTCAAGGATTGAACTCACAACCCTGGGTTTAGCAGGCCGTACCTACTTCATGTTAACATAGTCCTGTTTGAAAGAAGACTATATTAACATGAACACCATACCTTTTAGTTCACACCAGCAGCATCCACATGGGGCGGTTCGAATGCAACAACTTGGTGCGCACTCCAGTTCATGCCCAAGTCTGAACTAGAGTGCAGTCTAGACATAGTCTGGGTCTCCCTCTTAATCAAATCATTAGCTTTGACAGCAACACTATGGAAAAGTACAGTGCAGCAGCAATGAAACTACCAAGGGCTGGAAATGTCTCTTTGTTGTTCTCTGGGAATTTGCAGAGGAAGTCTGCATTCTGACACATACTATTACTGTCATGCTGTATTGATATTCAGATTAATGTGTGCTAAATGAATCTCCCTCCCTTTTGTTTTTCCGCCCTAGTACAATACGAGACAAACCTACACAGGATAAGAATATTCATCAATTGAAGATGCAGACTCTTGACCTGATCCAGTAAGAAAGGAAGTTTGTAATTGAAAATTAATTCATACTGGAAAGTGCAGTCAATAGACAATTACTAAGATACAGTTCTCTGTTTATTGCTTGAAGAACTCTGCTTAAGATTTATAACTGTGGAAAGCAATTACCTTTTCATTTAAAGAATAGGCTAAAAAGATGAAACTTAATTACTGTAGAACCCTTCAAACAGTCTTTCTTCTACAAATTATCAGCCAGATACTAATTTTAAAAAATCAAATGTGATTATCAAAGTAGAATTCACGTCAAAATTATTAAGCAGAAAGCAAAGTACAGGGCCAGATTCTTACCTCACACCAGTTGACACTACTGGCTTACTCTGGTGTCTGGGAGAGGAACAGCTACAGCACAGAGCTGCCAGATGGGGACGAGCAGTCTTGCAAGGCAGGTGGGAGCCAGTTTTTGTCTGGCAGAGAAGGGGGTAAAATGAGGAGGCAGGTGCAGGGCCTAGTGGTGGGGCCAGTCCTGTCCAGGTGGGGCCGCAGCTGCACACAACCCAGTGGGCTCAGGGCCCTGCTGATTGACACAGAACAGCCATCGAACTCGCACACCAAGATGGCGGGGAAGGCTCTGGGGCAGTGTGTGTCAGGTTTTCAGCACTAGTGCCCCATTGGCAATAAAAGGGGAGCTGATGCTGGCTTCCTGACAGGGCCACATCACAGCCATCAGGGCAGATTCCAGGGCCTGCTCTGTCTCTGGTTCTGCGTGATGAAGAGTGGCCCACAGACTGGGCAAGGGAGCATCTGCTCAGTCCTGGGGGTCCTGGCTCTGGCCACAGGCAGCCATGTCCTGCAGGTGCTGCTTTACTTGCACTCTGCACAAGACAAAGCCACACTTCGTTTGCACTGGATGGTGACTTCCCTCAGCATGGCCTCCAGGACCTGCAGGTAAAGGCAGGGGCAGGATGACTCTGTGTGAGCATGTTCCATGGGTGGGTGGGACATACGGGGACCCCCATCCCATGGAGCTGAGGGCATATAGGGATTATGTCTCAGGGAGGGGCAGGGGTTATGTTTGGGAGACAGAGACCCACTCGGTGGAGAAAGGACAGAGCTTGGACTGGCTCCAGGGGTAGGAGAACCCATCCTAGGAGGCAGGGGGTTAGAAAGAGAGTTGGGGCAGAGTCCATGCTGGGGCTCCCATAGGGTGCTGACCGATTGCCATGGGCACAGACACCATGTGTTGGCTGAGGGTCAGGGCCCACAGGTGCAGACTGTGGGCTCTCTTTATGCTTTTCACTGACAGCAGCACATCCTTTACTGCCTTGAATCTGTTGCCCTGCAGTACCCCTGGGGGCCAAGCAATGGGGGTCAAATATGGCCCTGCTCTCCAGCCTCACCTTCTCAAAAGGGAACAGGCAACACCACCAGCCAGGGCGCAGGCAGGAGTCTCCCCTAGCATGGGGCAGCTCAGGGCTGTGCAGCTGGCTGTGGAGGTGCTGGCCCCAGAGCAGAGGGAGACCCAGGTGTATGGAGACACTGATCACAACCTGAGGGAGTGCAGCAGGCAGGATTCACATGTCTGCTCTGAAGCTTGCTGGAGAGTGGCCGAGCTGGCTGTGCAGAAGATGAGGCTGGCTTGGAGTGGCCCAGATGGACCTAGTGCTGGGGGTCAGGAGACTCAGGGTGGGGGAAATTGTCTAACTACCAGAAACAGTGGGGCCTTGTGGGCCAGTCGTGGGTACAGCAGGCATGGAGGGGCAGAGCTAGGGTGAGGCATTTACCCCCCAGCACCAGCAGAAGCATCGTGGGGGCTGCACTGCCCCCCCCCGGCCAGGGCTATGAGAACCCCTATTTACCATCTAGATGCATTTTCTAGCTGTGCTCTTCTGTTCTTTCCCCTTTTGTGTTTGTCCTGTTTTCTCTTCAGGAAAACAGGCTGGGACTTTAACAATAACAGCAAAAACAACAGCTCCAGCCCATCTCAACTAATATCTTCTCATTTCACACACCCCCCACACCCAAAAGGACAGTTTGTTACCATCTGTAATACCATCTAAAAGACTGTCAAATAGGGTTTTTTCCTTCTAAAGACTCTCTCCGGCTAAAGGGAGAGGAAAGAAGGGATATTGTTAAAAAAAAAAGAGCTTTACTTAATACTTTACATTTTAAATGTGTCTCCCTGCCTTTTTCCCCCTGTGTATTTTAAAGGTTAAAAGGAATGTAATGTTATTTTTGCCGTGGTACTAAGTAGGCTGACGTCTCTGTATTCCAAACCCCTAAACCATGTTACAAACTGTTCAATGATGAACAGTCACATGTCCCCATTAACACCTTTGATTTGCTCAGCCCATTTATTCCATCAGAATTATACAGAAAGTTTTTAACATCTTCACTTAGTACCAGAAAAGAGCCAGGGCCACAGAATTTGGCTCTGATTCTGAATCTCTGTATGGTTTCTGTTTTTTTTTTTTTTTTTCCAGGTATGTGATTGTAGTTTGGTCTGCTCCATCACCGAGATAATAGTGACAGGATGCTGTGTCTAGATCACATTTCTCCAGAGATCAGGTGGGTTCAGATTCAAGCCTATCTTTTTAATGTATCTGCAGGAATTGCATCACCACGGCAACACATCTTGCACCAGGGGAGTTTCAGTAGATGGAGGTATTCTGAAGTTAGCCATCCTTTTTGGATTCAGCTTTTGCTTTTAAAAAGGACAGTATGTTCAAGCTCTTTTCTTGCCTCTGATTGATACTCATAAATCGAGGATCCTCTGTGCAACCCCAATGGGGTATGCTGTGATGGTTTGGGGGAGCTTTTACTCAGCAGACTGGTATAGAGAAGAAAAGCTGTGGCTGTTTCAATAAACGCTTCCCTGTAGAGTGAAAGCAAGAGTGAAAGAGAAAGTAGGAGCTTGAGAGAGGAAATTATTCCCTCATCTTAATATGATCTTTCTTCAACTTACTGCTAAGATTAAAAGAGTTTAATTACCCAAAAAAAAAAAAAAAGCCAGAAAGAAATGTATTAGCCAGTGTACCTAGAACAGCCGGATTGTGCTGCTTGTATTAGGGCTGAGGAAGTGTTTTCTGGGTTTTGTTTTAAGCATTGAGAAATTAATCTTTAAACATCTTAGCTGGCACCCATCTAGCCTTAAAGGGCTAGACTCAAAAGAAACTTAGGTGTGACAATGCTGATCATCACTACACTTATGCCTGTGGGGAAAAAAAATATGAAAGACTAATTTGGCCAGTGCGGGAGCAAACATAGAATCATAGAATATCAGGGTTGGAAGGGACCTCAAGAGGTCATCTAGTCCAACCCCCTTCTCAAAGCAGGACCAATTCCCAACTAAATCATCCCAGCCAGGGCTTTGTCAAGCTGGGCCTTAAAAACCTCCAAGGAAGGAGACTCCACCACCTCCCTAGGTAACGCATTCCAGTGCTTCACCACCCTCCTAGTGAAATAGTGTTTCCTAATATCCAACCTGGACTTCCCGCACTGCAACTTGAGACCATTTCATGAGAATGACACTGTAGTCTAGTGTATATATGCAGTGTTGTTGTAGCCATGTTGGTCCCAGGATAATAGAGAGACAAGGTTCTTGAATGGTCCCTTGAAATGTGTTAACTACTTATGCTAAATAACCTGTTTCACCTTGTGTGTAGCTGTGACACTTGGAGTACATTTCCCAGACCTGAAGAAGAGCCCTGTGTAAGCTCGAAAGCTTGCCTCTTTCACCAACAGAAATTGATCCAGTAAACTAAATTATCTCACCCTCCTTCTCACTATAGTCTAGTGTTCAGTGCACTCACCTGAGAGCTGGAAGACCCAGGGTGCTGTTTCTCTGCTCTCAATAACTTTCATTAGTTGTCCACAGTGGAACAACTTCAATAGGGGAGATTGAGGGAGCTGGGTATTTGAATATCCCGGAGCCCAGGACACTCACTAGATAGGACACAGATCCCATTTAAAATCCCTTCTCCCTCTTAGGGCAGGTCTTCACTACGGGGGGGCGGGGGAGGCATTAATTTAAGATACGCAAATTCAGCTACGCGAATAGCGTAGCTGAATTCGACCTATCGGAGCCGACTTACCCCGCTGTGAGGACGGCGGCAAAATCGACCTCTGCGGCTCCCCGTCGATGGCGCTTACTCCCACCTCCGCTGGTGGAGTAAGAGCGTCGATTTGGGGATCGATTGTCGCGTCCCAACGAGACGCGATAATTCGATCCCCGAGAGAGAGATTTCTACTCACCGATTCAGGCGGGTAGTGTAGACCTAGCCTTAGACAGAGGAGAGACTTGAACCAGCGGTTTCCCACATCCAAGGTGAGTACCCTAACCACTGGGCTAAAAATTAGGAGGTAGGGCAGCTTGAGCACAAAGGAATGCCTATCTTCCCTCGTTCCATGAATCACTCTGGGGCTTAGGCATCTGGGTGCCTGGCATGAGGCTGCAGTGCACCTGCTCAACGGCAGAAACATAGGTGTCTAGGGAACTTTTACTGCAAAAATTCAGGCACCAAGCAAATTCAGGCACTTGCAGGTTTCAGCGGCAGCTGAGTGGGTGTTTTGTGACTCCGAATGGGGCCTGATTCTAGGATTTCGTACCTAAAGAGCAATTAAGCACAAGGTCCTTTTTTTAATCTAATCCAAAATGACTCCAGTGCTGGGTAAGGATGCCCCAATGACACATGGGGTAAGGATGCCCCAATGACACATCCATGTAACAGGTATATCACCAAAAGCAACAGGGTAGCTTTCCCTCCTGCTACCCAGCCAGTGCATAGCGTTCCTAACCTAGAGGGGTAGGTGAGAGAGGAGTGAGATCTCCATATCTGCTCAGTTCTTGTTCTCTCTACTCCAGGCCAGTGTGATGGTGGCTTTTTATGACAGAGCTATGCGTCCACCAGTGGCAGGACTAAGACCACAGATGACACCATAAACCCAAAACCAAAGTATACTGTTATATAATAAGGACCACAGTGAGGTCTTTCTGGTTTAAATGTTCAGTTGCTAATAGTGTACAATTCAAGCCAATGTCTTGGCTGTGTATCTGAAGGTGGGAGAGACTCCTTGTGGAGATGCAGAATTGTTCTATCTTTTGATTCTTTCTTCTCCTTTTTGCACCAGAGAAGAGTATAGTGCCTGAGGGCAGGACTGGATCTAATAATCTGCAGGCTGCTTTGGCATGAAAGGCAAAATGCATGTGTAGGTTATTATTTTGTTAAGACCTCATTGGTAACCTTTAAGCACTTGATTACACTTCTGTGTTTTTTAATTTAAAAGTAAGCCTGGTTCCTTGAGAAAAGAGGATTGTTCCTATAGAACTGAAAGGTAATAAACAGAGGATCAGCAATTAGTTGTTGAATTCTTAAGTCTTTTTTCTTATCATCTTATTATTATTTGTAATGGGGTCTCCCCAAGCCCAACTTCCTGTAGAGCGTATTCCTGAGGATTAATAAAGATAGGAGTGGAGTAGTATTGTACGGTGAACTTCAGCAGGGATTATCCAGTGGAACGCGGACTCTGTTTAATTAAGCCACCATCAGGTCAATTCTGCCCATATTTGATGCAGAGAACAAAGAGGATATGAACTTCACTTAATACACAGGAGTCTGGAATACGTATTTCAGACACGCAGAATGTCTTTCGAACATCTTATTTGTAATGCACTAGCACCTAGGAGCCCTAATCATGTATCGGAACCCTGTTGTGCTGGCCGCTGTACAAATACTGAAGAAAAAGAAGGTCCTTGCCCCATAAATAAGTTTACCTGCTTGATTTCTGGTCTCTGCATGAAGATAAAAAGGGAAAAACTACTTTGTCAATCCTGCGAGTCTAATATAGACCGCCAAATGAGGAGGAGTGGGATAAGGCATTTCTAGCACAAATAAAAATATCCAGAACACAAGAGCTGGTAGTAATGAGGGAGTTTCTTAACAAATATCTGGGTAGTTAAAGTAATATAACAAAACACAAAATGTACAATAAATTCTGTTCTTGACAGCTTCTTATTTCAGAAGGTGGAGGAAGTAATCAGGAAGACAATCATTTTACATTTGATTCTGACTAACTGAGGAAGTGGTTGCAAATTTGAAGGTTGAAGGCAACTTGGGTGAAAGTGATCATGAAACAATTGATTTCATGATTCGAAGGAAAGGAAGGAGTGAGAACAACAGAAGAAGAACAATTGACTTCCAAAAAGCAGGTTACAACAAACTCTGAGAACTGGTAGATAAGGTCCCATGGGAAGAAAATCTAAGGGGAAAAAAAGAGTTGAGAAGATCTGACAGTTTCTCAAAAAAAAAAAAAAAAAAAAAAATTAAAACCCACCCAAAACCAGTATTAAACTTGCAACAGCAAGGTATCCCAATGAGATGGCAAGATAGGATGGGAATATTTAGAGGCCAAAATGGCTCCATCAGGAGATCTTTAATTACCTGAAAAATCAAAAAAGAGTCATAACCAAAGTGGAAACATGGACAAATTGCTAAGGATGAGGGGGAAAGAATAGCACACACATGTAGGGACAAAATCAGGAAGATTAAAGCACAAAATGAGTCACACCTAGGAAGATACATAAGACAATAAGAAGAGGTTCTAGAAATACATTAAGAGCAACAGAAAGAGGCAGAGAAGTGTAGATCCGTTACTTAGTTGTGTTGTAAAGCTAACAACAGATGACATCAAGAAGGCAGAGTTGTTTAATTCCTGTTTTACCTCAGACTTCACTACAAAAGGTTAATTGTGACCTGATACTTAACACCATGAATATTAACAACAAGGAGGAAGGATAGGGTGACCAGACAGCAAGTGTGAAAAATCGGGACAAGGGGTGGGGAGTAATAGGATCCAATATAAGAAAAAGACCCAAAAATCGGGACTGTCCCTATAAAATCGGGACATCTGGTCACCCTAAGGAAGGAACACAAGCCAGAATAGGGAAATAGCAGGTTATACAATATTTAGATAAATTAGAAGTAGTCACATCAGCAGGGCCTGAGGAAATTTGTCCTAGGGTGCTTAAGGAACTAGCTGATTTGAAGCAAACTTGAAATCATTAGCAATCATCTTTGAGAACCCACTTGACTGGAGAAGGGCAAACATAGTACATACCTTTAAAATGGGTAACAAGCAGGACCTGGGGAATTATAAAGCAGTCAGCTTAACTTCAATATCTGGAAAGGTACTGGAACAAAGTATTGAACAATTAATTTGTAAGCACCTAGAGGATAAATAAGTAATGGTCAACATGGATTTGTCAAGAACAAATCATGCCAGGCCAACCTAAGAGTATGCCTGTAATGGGGTGCCCCTTTGGCTGCGAGTGTGTGCCTGTATTTTCTCTCTGCTTTGTGATGGGTCTTCAGCAACTCAGCCCTCCTGCTGAATCAGACACAGTCTGTATGTGAAATAAAAGCAACCCCCTCAGGACCTGGTCCTGGTTGAGTCCCAGCAGCCAGCCCGGAGCGCCTTCTTGTTCTTGCCGGTCTCTGCAAGCACTGCTCTGTCTGAAGTCTTGTTGCTCCCAAAGCCAGCCAGGCACACCATCCACACTCCTCCAGCTTCAGCAAGGAACTGAACTCACTCTGGCCCTGCAATTCTTTTTATACTAGTTTGCTGGGCCCTGATTGGCTGCTCCCTTCAGCCCCTTCTGATTGGCTGCATCCCATACACCCTCTCATGGCAGCTTGGAGATCCCTCGTCACTGCCCTTTTCTGGGGCAGGATATGGCAGGAGGCCCTCAGGGCCTAGACCACCATGTCACCATGCCTATAAAATTTGCAGCCGACACCAAGCTGGAAGGGGTTGCTAGTACTTTGAAGGATAAGATTAGAATTGAAAACAACCTTCACCAATTGGAGAGTTGATCTGTAATCAACAAGATGAAATACAATAAAGACAAGTGCTACACTTAGGAAGGAAAATCAAATACACAACAACAAAATGGGGAATAACTAGCTAGGCAATACTACTGCTGAAAAAGATTTGGGGGTAATAGTGGATCACAAACTGAATATGAGTCAGCAATGTCATGCATGCAATTGTGAAAAGGCTAATGTTCTGGGGTATATTAATAGCAGTGTCATATGTAAGATTTGACAGGCAATTGCTCCGTTCCACATGGCACTGGTGAAGCCTCAGCTGGAGTACTGTGTCCAGTTCTGGGTGCCACGCTTTAAGAAACATGTGGACAAATTAGAGATGGTTCAGAAGGAAACAACAAAAATGATAAAAAGTTTAGGAAATCTGACCTGTGAGGATAAAAAAACTGGATTTGAGAAAAGAAGACTGAAGGGGGACCTGATAGCAGTCTTGAAATATGTTAAGGGCTGCTATCAAGAGAATGGTGATGGATTGTTCTCCATGTCCACTGAAGGTAGGACAAGTAGTAATAGGCTTAATTTGCAGCAAAGTAGATTTAGGTAGATATTAGGAAAAGCTTTCTAACTATAAGGATAACTATAAGCACAGTAATAGGTTTCTAAGGGAGGTTGTGGAATCCCTCTCTTTGGAGGTTTTTCAGAACAGGTCAGTCAAATATCTGTCAGGGATGGTCTAGGTATTTGTAATCTTGTCTGGACGAGATGAACTCAGGTCCCTTCCAGCCCTACATTTCTATTATTATAATTGGCACAGGTAGCATCACACAACGTCGTTCACCCAACATTTTCCTTTATATGACCCTGTTTTCAGTTGCTTTTCACTTTGTCAAACTTTAATCATTTGTCCTGACATTTTCTGGGCCAGGTGTCATCTCAGACACTTCAGCTATTTCCGAGAATGAGAGTAGGAAAAACCACATCATTTAGCCCATGTTAAAAAAATCCTTACAACCATTTCATTGAGAAGCTCTCGTGCTTTGGCACAAGGACTTGAAATTTGGTGGGGTTGTCACCCGGTATCAGTGATGTGCTTCTTACCCGTGTGAAAATTCATCCAAATTAACCCAATGCATAAGTCTGAAAAATCTTACACGTGCTTCATAGAGACTTGTTTGAGTTTTGCATCTAAATTCTCTTAAAGACATTGTCTGCACTGAACATGCTCCACTCTACATGCTGACTAGATTGTGGTCATATGTCATTCCCTCAGAGAGATTGTGCATGCTCCGTCCCAGGGCTGCAGAGGCTGAAAATGACTCTTCCTGCAGTTGCTCCTCTAGAATGAGACAAGGGTCTTGTGGGGAAAATAGTACGTGATCATATAATTAAAGACCATCAATGCAAGAGGGACGACTCGAGGTTGCACAGGCAAGCTGAATTCTGGCATTTCTAAGTTTTGAGTGTTTGACTTTGCAACCTCACATGCTTTTAACATAGTCTGTATGGGTGTAATTTATATATACAATAACCTCCCGCAATGCAGAGAACTTAACAACTAGAGCCTTTATTAAGGAGCCTAGCCTTGATTTGATTGCTTCTGCTATGGAGAGAGCTTTTTGCAGTTTTTGCCCTTTTGAGCAATTAAATAGCAGGGACTCCTAATCTCTGAAGTCAGACAAAAATAAATAGAATGCTAGAGGATGTTTCTGTGTGGTCATAGAGGTTATTTATTACTTTTAATAAATCTAGTTGCACTCAAATGCATTTGGAGGTCTTGATCTCATACAAGTGTAATCAGAAATAATTCTATTGAAGTCAATGTTGTGCTATCATTGACAAACAGGTCTGAGCTCAAACTACAGCCCAAAGTCTCTCAATTCTCTTATGTAGAAACAAATGGTTACATAATTGCTAGGGTTTTTTAGCTTTGCAGAAAAACCTTTCAGATGAAAGTCTGTCATATGTAAGATTTCCCCCTCTCATTTACCTCCAGTAAAGCAGCTTCATAAATATCTCAAATGCTTTCACTGTCACTTCTTAGCTTACTCAAAAAAGTGAAAGTTTTATTTATTTACCATAATTCAGTTTTATGTCTGCTCCCATCACCTGTGTCACAGGAGAGGATAATTCTGCAGGAGTTGCTGGGTGGAATTCCATAGTCTGTGTTCTGCAGGAGGTCAGCGTTTGTTGTGGAGAAAGTAAGGTTGTCACAGGGTGCTGGCATGTCCTCCTGGTCATGCTGGGGATTAGCTCGAGGCCAATGCCTGCATCCACAGTCTGCACACCAGTACGCTGTCTCTGCTCACACCTATGGCTCCTTTTCTCGACTCAGCCCTGTGTTTCCATCATCTTTTCTAGGGGGGTATCTCTGTCCAACAGTCCAGCTGCTTCCCCAGTGGTGAGGACCCTGGCCACTACTCTGGGCCACAGCTCAGGGACACTGTAAATACCAGCCTCCTGCTCCTCCTCTGTAATCTCTGTCAGTGCTGCTCTATTTCCCTGGGCCACTTCCCCATGGCCCCAGCACCTTCTTTGTCCTCCCCTCAGTGCGCTCAGCTGCTCAGTACCAGGGGCCAGCCACTGCTCTGTCCACGGGGCTTATAGCTCTCTCAGCCTTCCAGAGACGCAGTCTTTACTCCCTGGACTCCTAGCAACAACTGACCTACTCTACCCTGCAGCTCCCTTTTATATAGATCTGCTGGGCCCTGACTGGAGCTGTTCCTCACAGTCCCTTTCCTAGTGGCTGCTCCATTAACCTCTTGCATGCCAGTGTGGAGCAGAAGCCCCATCATAGAGGGTATGTGTTGCATTTATACTATTTTAGGTATGAGTTATGTGGGAGGTAAAATATGTCGGAGGAAGTGAGATAGTGGTTTGAAAATTAAGGACTCTATGAAGGCCCACTGGTTTGGTAGGAGCTGTCCCAGATGTTGGTTCCAAAGTGAATAGTAAGAAGAAGCCTCTTAGAGGAGTGAGTGTGGAGGTTTTCCAGCTGGAGGTGCTTTTATCTGGACATGCTGAAGTTTCCAAGAAAGGTCTATCCAGAGACAGGTCCATTAGGGATGGCTGAAGTCCGAGCTACTGAGAGGGTGGTGGTTGAGAGAACATTGGCCTCCATGGCTTATGAAAAGGAAGCCTGAATTGGGGTATTGAAATAAGGCTTTCAGGGGCTTGAAAAGGACAGTGGGCACTGCCAGTTGATCAGTACTGGAGTTCATTTATTAGTTGTAAAAAATGAAATGCTAAGGTGTTAATTTATGCCAGGGTGGATGGGGATTTCTGCAGTGGCCTTCAAAGAACACCTACCATACCTATTGAAGTACACTGCTCCTGGGGGATGGGTTCTTCTAACAAGGGACCAGAGGAAAAGGTGCCCTGAGGTAAAATTTCAAATTTAGAAACTTGGTAGTGGCAGCAGCTAACCAAGACTGGGTTGTAGTAAGAAACCCAGGATTACGGTAGTTATAGTGGTCCCTTCTGACCTTAAACATTTCTGGCAATGAAAACATTTGACGCAGCCTCATATTCTGCTGCATAGAGGGCTCATTGATCAAAGGTCAGAACAAGCAGAAACAACCTGCACTGTGGCCTTAAGCTCGTGAATCCAAGACTTTCGTGGACTCCCAGAGAACAGCAATTCCAAAAATGGGAGACTTGTACTGCCCATTCTGGGGACTTTAAGAGAACAGATAATTAATTAGCCCTCAATCTACTTTATATTGCTCACAGTCTAGACTCTTGTCATGACAAATCAAAGGAGGGAAAGGACAAAGGAGGGGAGAGGGTGGCTTCTGAACAGGGTCACATCTGAAGGATTGTGAAGTGACCCCACGGGAAAATGTCTTTTAAAAAATAACAGCTAATTTTTTTATCTTGTTGATCTCTGGTAAGCTTCAAAACATGCTGAGCTTTTGGGATAGATTTGAATGACGAAAGGGGCAAATAAGTTTCAAGAAAGTATGTCAGGTCTGTTTTGGGGGGAGCAGCATGAAGCAAGACCTGTGGGAGAAGAAGCTGATACCTGACCCCTTGATCCTTCTGAGGTTTACTCACTAGCAGCACTAATTAAATTTCTAAGGGGAACTTTATTCCTTCCCCATGACCTTTATTTCTATGGACATTTTTAAGGGGCTTCCTGAATTTTCTTCTCTTTGGTGGGGGTTAATGTACTTCTCTTTCCCCCTGTGTTTCTAACCATCAGAAGATTGAAGTTCTCAATAGGAGAAGTGGGGGAAAACAACCTAATTCATTTTAAAATGGACCATGATAAGATGGTGTAAGCAGGGTCTGAATGAACTCTCCCCTGACAGCTAGTTCAGGAGGGTTCAGGAGCAAACTATATTTACATGAACACACCTACTCTGCATAGGTATCTAGAAGACAGGAGTTGTGTAGCTCCAAGTGATCAGCTTTGGCTGGTGTTGGATTACAAATCACTTTAGTAAGGGGTGGTGAAATGTTATCTTCATTGTATGACTAAAGGGGAGCAGAACTGTGCTGAGCTTGTCCTGATTGAGGGGTCACCTTCAGCTGAAAGGAACTTGCTAAGCCAGGGGCTCGAATGACCGATCCCTGTGGAAGTAAGAGGTGGGAAGACAGATGTCCTAGCCAGGAGGGGTGGATTCTCCATAAGGATCCCCAGTCTGGTTAAACTTTTTCCTCCCCACTGTTCAAAGATAGAGCTAAATAGGCTTCATTAGGAGCCTTTTTTTATCAAATGAGAGCTGAAATCACTTCTGGTGGGACAGTGTTTCCTGCCTAGCCTGCAAAGAGCTGAAAATCACTGAGAGACTGATGTGCAGAGGTCACAGCAGAGAGGCAGGTGGCAGCAGAAGGTAACTGACAGTTGGTCGGCGAATGAGTGGCTGGCAAGGGGAACAAATGGCTGGCAAGGCAGCCAGGCAGCAAGGAACTGCAGCTGGTGGGGCAGCCAGGAAGACCAAGTGCTCAGATGGCAGAGCAAGCTCGGTGCCTTCTTCTCTGGGTGGGAGGTGAACTCACACAGATGAACCTCTGAACCCTGGGTCCTCACTGACCAAGGACAACCACTGTGAGTGGGGTGTGCTGAGGGAGCAGAGGGGGGCACAGAAAAGGAATTTTTGGTTGTAGAACGCAAGAACATGAGGTGGAAGGCACTGTCCCACGCACTCTGGGGTGGGTGTCCTGCTCACAGTTTTATGATTATGAATCCTGCTTGTGGCATTTTCCCTAATTAATGTCAGGTGACTTCCCTCCTTTCATTAAAAAATTATTTTCTACACTCAGACTCTGTGCTTGCAAGTGGGGAAGTACTGCCTCTCAGCGGCACCCAGGGATGGTGTGTAATTTCCCCAGGTTACTGGCTGGGGACTCGAGCTGGCTCTGCGTTGTATTGTTAAAAAGAAACCCCTAGATATTGAACCCGGCTCTGGTTGCTGCCGGCTCTCCCTGGTAGAAGGGTTACAATTATTCATGCCATAGTAGGGGCCTGAACTCGATGACCCAGGAGGGCCTTCCCAGACCTATGTTCTTCTGATGATTTCATAGTGAGATACATTTAAACAACAACACTACTGATGCTGGATTACATCCTGGAAAGTGGAGAAAAAGGCTTTGCCCTGAGGTTGCTGCACTGCCCTACAATAGGAATGTTTTGGCTCCAGGACCATCAAACTGAATAGCTGACTACTACAGTGTATATGGGAATGACAAATGTGGTTCACTACTGTCTTCCAAGTTGGCTCGTTCATATTTGCACTGTGGGTGAGCCCCCTGGCCCTGCTGGCAATATTCCTACTCCTCTTTCTCTACCTTTTCTACTTATTCCTTAAATCTGCAGCAGGCAGCCAGAAGAAAACGCTAGGCAGAAACTACAGTGGAGCAGACAGAGTGTGTGGCTGTAGGGGGAATACATTTCCTTACTCTAACGTTTCATTTTCAGTGTTGGAAGAAAGTGACTTTCTGGGACTCTTTAACCCTACATGTCAACTTCCCCCTGCCCACACATACTGCAGTGTGGAGGAATATAGCCAGGGGTTCCCTCTGTGGTGTACAAGGGGATGCTTCTGCTGCTTCTCCCACTTGCCACATTATCAGGAATGCTATGTTCTTCCTGCATTTGCACCTTCAGTGAATGGCCCCAGAGGATTTCGCTTGCTGTCAGTTGTCTCTTCATTTCACATTTCTCTGACAATGGTTTTCATGCCCTGCTGCCCCTATGCTATTGCATTTGGGTTCAGAGTTTGTTTGTGTGTGTGTGTGGGGGGATTGTTATTGTTTTTGTTTTTAAGGTGCGACTTAAATTAGTAAATCTTGCCCTAAATCAATGTAAAAGTAGGGAATATACATGCTAGCAGCTGAGAGGTCAGTTAGTGAGACTATACTGTATGATAATTCAGACTGCTTCTTGTTGTCTTTAAAAGCAATGGACACCCACACATGCTTTTTTAAATATTGCAATGAACTGTCATGTGACTGTGTGCCACTGCATTCTGCTGGATTGATTTAGAATTGTTCAGCTATATGTTATAAACCCCATACACTCTTAACAGATGGTGAAGTTTGTCCTTTAGCTCAAGTAGTATTGGCCTGTGCTTTTGAAGAAGGAATATCATAAGTTAATGTCCTCTGCCATCATGAAATCATAAGTGGGCATGGTACGTTGTTATTGGCAACCACGGAGTCCCGCATGATCACCGACTATATACAGTACCTTTAAAAATACATTATTCTCCATTGTTTGTAATAGTTTCCTTGAAGTAAAATTACTTGCCCTACTCTGTTTAGCCCTGTGTAAAATGTTTTCCCTCCCCTACCCATGCAGAAGAAAGGTTGTGGCATATTTTTGGCTTATTTATTTTCTTCCAGCACTTGTCACATCCCTGATTTAAGTTAGGGAAAGAGAATGACAAAGGACAATAATTTCCTGAAATATAGCTTCTTCAGGCTGAATGGCTTTATTGACGATGAGTAGGCTGCAAATTCTGCCTCTGAAAACCATGCTGCATTCTTCTTTCCATACTTAAGAGGCATCTTCCTCAGCTTTTAAAATCCATCCACTGAGAGGTTTATATGAAGATTCACATTATGATTTCAGTAAAGTTTAATGATATTTGAAATACAGTTGTACCAACATCAGGACACTACTCTGTGATTTTTATGCTCAGGGTTTCTGGGGAATCTCTCTGAAGAGAACTACCTGCAATATTCATAGCCTACTCATCTTCATCTTAAGCTTCAACCAGAATAGGAGGATTATAGAAATGGAGAAAGAGAAGATCTTTTTAGTTAATTACTCTTTCCTCTGCAGATGGAGGCTTGTTCCTGCTTTTCCATTATGCCATGTTTTGGAAAAGAAAGCATCAGGAATGAGAACTTGCAGCTGCCCCTGCTCAATCTCCTAGAAGTGTATGAGCATATCTGAGCCACGGTAGGGCTGCCTGGTTGACTAATCCACATAATTGGCTGAGGAAGTCAGCAAACCTACTCTTAAGTCCAACAGCAATAACTGATCTCTGGCTGTCCCATGCACTTGCCCACAGCTGAGATCTCTCCTGTGCCTCCCCTGCTCCTGGTCTTGATCCAATCCCATTTTAGGCATGAAGGGTGTGTGTGATGCGGCATACGGGCTCCAAACTGGCAAGTGGTGGGGAGGGGAACTGAAAGGAGAAGCTCAGTTCAGGACTGACCATGAAGGAGAGAAGAGCTTTACCTCTCCTTTGGTGAGAGAAGGCTGGTTATAGCCAAAGTCTGAGACAGCTTGGACCACCCTCCCAGCGGATGAACCCAGGGAGCCTGACCAAATGTCTGGCTGCATGAAGATTTCAATCCATGATCAAGTCCCCAATGAAGTGATCAGACAGCAGAGTGGAGTGCAGGACGTCGTTGTTGAAAGCAGGTACAGTAAAATGTGATGGGCCAGGCATATAGTTAGGCTCACTGACAATTGATGGACTACAGCTGTCGCCAAGTGGTACCCTTGGGAACTGAAATGATCACTCAACCAGCCTCCAGAGATGGGAAGAGTATATTGCGAAAAGGCATGGCCGCACATCAAGAAGGATGGAAGACGTTGTGAACGGCTCAATCTATATGAGGCCTGAAGGACCGATCGATCAAGGTGAATACTCCAAAACATGTGGAACTCAAGCATGCCTTAGCCAGAGGGTTAAAGCACCACTGCACTGGATTGCGTAATAGGTGTTGAAATTGACCATTGGAGACTCCACAATAGCATGAGAAGTACCTGGTTGGACCATAAGGGGGCACCATGGAGGCAGGCTCCATCACAGTCACAATGGACTTTTTAAAAGAGCTCAGTGGCCGATTAACTACTCAGCATCTACAGTTGTAGCCAGATTTTTCAAAATAGCTCATCACCTAACCTGCTGAGCTGTCTTGAATGGCTTATTTGGGCACCTCAATGGGCACTGAGCTCTTCTGAAAATCTGGCCCTGATTATGGGTGCATGGCTCTTCTGAAAATTCAGGCCTAAATCAGTAATTATAGATTTAAAACAAAGATTTTTTAAAAATCAAGACCTAAAGTTAGACTCTGAGGTCCACATATAGGCACCTAAATAAGTGGCCTTTAAAAAATTTTTGAGCATGCAGCAACTTCTGTTAAATGAATCAGAGGTGAGTCAGCAGAGAATCAGGTTCAAGTGTGAGAAATTCAGCACTTAAGAAAAGCTTCAAATTCTGTCTCTAAATTATAACATCATCCTTTTTCCTGCCCTGCATGTTTGCTCACCAAGAACAGGTAATTGCATGCACAGGTATTCGAGTAGAGATGCGGTTAATGCACCCAGTGCTGCATGTTGTGAACCCAGCTATCTATATGCACATAAGGGTTTTGATGTTGCTATTACATTTAGCCCTGGATACATGTCTACTTGTGTCTCTCCATTTGTCTGTCTCCTGTTCGACCCAAAGAGGGGCTTGTGGTTCTTTAGGGTTCTCGGTGAAGGACTGAGTTGAATGACCCAGGACGAGGGGAAATGGATACAACTCAATTTTATTATATGATGATAATTATAATAAAACGTTAATTTTATGAATTCTTATTAACTTGCTACTATACTATGTAACAGATTTTAAGCAACTATAATTACTATGTAACTAAATTTGTAACACTTGCAATTATTATGTAACTAACTTTAAAACACTTACAAGATAAGGGAAAGGAAACACATTAACAATTGAGGCCTTTTTCAGTCTAACCGCAGTATGGGGTAACAAGCAAAGTAACCACAAACAAAGCAATGATAGTTAACTAATTACTTACAACCATGCAGATAACCGCCAGATGGGAGAGCATATACATAATAAGTTTGAGACGGCTATACTACACACGCTCAGGCTGGATTCGTGAGCGGGAGGGTCAAGCCCAAGTTGATCAGACCTGGACTGGTCGTGACATAGGTTCGTTTTCGGGACACCTCTAATTGTTATACAGGGGCGACTAAGTATATAGGGGTTTTTTTTTTGGAAGTGAGTGTGGCACACGTTGATTGGTTTTTTAGTGCCCCACTGTCTTCCCCTTATTAGGAAGAACAGTACAATACGGAAACTGCAGAAATGTTTTTTTTTTTGTGTGGTAACACTAGGGACACGTCCCTCATAAGTTTCCTGTGATAAGCACTATGCCCTAATAAGGTCGTGCAGTCTATTGGGCCTCTTTCCTGGCTTCGGGTCCGCTGCAGGATTGCGAAGTAGCCTGGCCAAAATGAATGGGGGAGGGTATAGGCTGTATTAACATCTCCTTTCTCACATGACTGGAGCACTGTCATGGATGGATAGAAACTGTTCAGGAAGGACAGGCAGGGGGAAACAGGTGGAGGAGTTGCACTGTATGTAAGGGAGCAGTATGATTGCTCAGAGCTCCAGTATGAAACTGGAGAAAAGACTCTTGAGAGTCTCTGGGTTAAGCATGGAGGCGAGAGCAACAACGGTGATGTCGCGGTGGGTGTCTGCTATAGACCACCAGACCAGGAGGATGAGGTAGACAAGGCTTTCTTTGAACAACTAACAGAAGTTGCCTGGTTCTCATGGGGGATTTCAATCACCCTGACATCTGCTGGGAGAGCAATACAGCAGTGCACAGACAATCCAGGAAGTTTTTGGAGAGTGTTGGGAACAACTTCCTGGTGCAAGTGCTGGAGGAACCAACTAGGGACCATGCTCCTCTTGACCTGCTGCTCACAAACAGGGAAGAATTGGTAGGGGAAGTAGAAGTGGGTGGCAACCTGGGCAGCAGTGACCATGAGATGGTTGAGTTCAGGATCCTGACAAAAGGAAGAAAGGAGAGCAGCAGAATGCAGATCCCGGACTTCAGAAAATCAGACTTTGACTCCCTCAGGGAATTGATGGGCAGGATCCTCTGGGAGGCTAATCTGAGGGGGAAAGGAGTCCAGAAGAACTGGCTGTATTTTACAGAAGCCTTATTGAGGGCACAGGAACAAACCACCCCGATGTGCAGAAAGAATAGCAAATATGGCAGGCAACCAGCTTGGCTTAAGAGAGAAATCTTCGGTGAGCTTAAACACAAAAAGGAAGCTTACAAGAAGTGGAAACTTGGACAGATGACTAGGGAGGAGTATACAAATATTGCTTGAGCATGCAGGCATGTAATCAGGAAGACCAAAGCACAATTGGTGTTTCAGCTAGCAAGGGATGTAAAGGGTAACAAGAAGGATTTCTACAAGTATATTAGCACAAGAAGAAGTGCAGGGACACTTAATGAATGGGGGAGGCAACCTAGTGACAGATGATGTGGAAAAAGCTGAAGTACCAATGCTTTTTTTTGCCTCAGTCTTCAAAGACAAGGTCAGCTCCCAGGCTGCTGCACTGGGCAGCACAGTATGGGGAGGAGGTGAGCAGCCCTCAGTGGTGGCAGAGCAGGTTAAGAACTATTTAGAAAAGTTGGACATGCACAAGTCCATGGGGCCGGATGCAATGCATCTGAGTGTGCTGAGGGAGTTGGCTGATGTGATTGCAGAGCCATTGTCCATTATCTTTGAAAGCTCGTGGTGATCGGGGGAAGTTCTGGATGATTGGGAAAAGGCAAATATAGTTCCCATCTTTAAAAAAGGGAAGAAAGAGAACCTGGGGAACTACAGACCAGTCAGCATCACCTCAGTCTCCAGCAAAATCATGAAGCAGATCCTCAAGGAATCCATTTTGAAGCACTTGGAGGAGAGGAAGGTGATCAGGAACAGTCAACATGGATTCACCAAGGGCAAGCAGGGCTGGCTCCAGGGTTTTGGCCACCTCAAGCAGCCAAAAAAAAAGCCTCAATTGCAATCTGCGGTGGCAATTCGGCGGGAGGTCCTTCGCTCCCAGCGGGAGTGAGGGACCGTCCGCCGAATTGCCGCCGAATAGCTGGACGTCCTGCCCCACTCCGGAGTGGCCGCCCCAAGCACCTGCTTGCCAGGCTGGTGCTTGGAGCCAGCCCTGAGGGCAAGTCATGCCTGACTAACCTAATTGCCTTTTATGATGAGATAACTTGCTCTCTGGACATGGGGAAAGCGGTGGATGTGATATATCTTGATTTTAGCAAAGCTTTTAATACAGTCTCCCACAGTATTCTTGCCAGCCAGTTAAAGAAGTATGGATTGGATAAATGGACTATAAGGTGGATAGAAAGCTGGCTAGATCTTCGGGCTGAATGGGTAGTGATCAACGGCTCGATGTCTAGTTGGCAGCCAGTCTCAAGCGGAGTGCCCCAGGGGTCTGTCATGGGGCCGGTTTTGTTCAACATCTTCATTAATGATCTGGATGACACTAAGCTGAGGGGGAAGAGGTAGGTAGGCTGGAGGGTAGGGATAGGGTCCAGCGTGACCTAGACAAATTGGAGGATTGGGCCAAAAAATCTGATGATGTTCAACAAGGATCAGTGCAGAATCCTGCACTTAGGACGGAAGAATCCCATGCACTGCTACAGGCTGGGGACTGACTGGCTAAGCAGCAGTTCTGCAGAACTGGGGATTACAGTGGATGAGAAGCTGGATATGAGTCAATAGTGTGCCCTTTCTTCCAAGAAGGCTAATGACATATTGGGCTGCATTAGTAGAAGCATTGCCAGCAGATTGAGGGAAGTGATTATTTCTCTCTATTCGGCATTGGTGAGGCCACATCTGGAGTACTGCATCCAGTTTTGAACCCCCCACTACAGAAAGGATGTGGACAAATTGGAGATAGTCCAGCGGAGGGCAATGAAAATGATTAGGGGGCTGGGGCACATGACTTAGGAGGAGAGGCTGAGGGAACTGGGCTTGTTTAGTCTGCAGAAGAGAAGAACGAGGGGGGATTTGATAGCAGCCTTCAACTACCTGAAGGGGGGTTCCAAAGAGGATGGAGCTCGGCTGTTCTCAGTGGTGGCAGATGACAGAACAAGGAGCAATGGTCTCAAGTTGCAGTAGGGGAGATCTAGGTTGGATATTAGGAGAAACTATTTCACTAGGAGGGTGGTGAAGCACTGGAATGGGTTCACTAGGGAGGTGGTGGAATCTCCATCCTTAGAGGTTTTTAAGGCCCGGCTTGACAAAGCCCTGGCTGGGATGATTTAGTTGGGATTGGTCCTGCTTTGAGCAGGGGGTTGGACTAGATACCTCCTGAGGTCTCTTCTAACCCTAATCTTCTATGATTTTATGATCCTTCTTAAATTATTTTTTCTCTTTCACTTTCCATTGCTCACTTTTGCTTCTCCATGTCTTTCTCTCTCCTGGCTGCTTCTTTGTCCATTTTTCTGGCTGAGTACTCCTCCAAATGTACCTTTCATTCCTCTGTGTATCAGGCAGAGTGACTTTTCTGTCCATTGCCTCGGAAATATCAAGGGATCAGCTAGCTGCAATAATATTTCATTAAAATATGGTGACAATAATTGTCCTCCCAGGGCCAATATTTTTGCCGATTGACAACCTGTAACAATAAACAGCAGTGATGGGACACAGCAGATCTGTAGACAGAACATACACAAATACCAGAGCTGGCAGCTAAATAGCAAACAAATGGCATCAAGGTTAGAACTCATGATTTTCTGTTCTGAAAACACAGGCTTCTGCTCCATTAACAGAGTCTTCTCTAGGTGTTAGTAATATTCAGCAATTATCCTCTTTATCTCACATTAAAGTGGCAGGTGTACAGTCGTAGCAACTAGAAATGAAAAACAACCTATAGTGATCCATCCTTCCAGCAAATGCAAAATTGTTTCCTACACTATATTGACCAGTGCTTTGTCCAGTTCAGTTTTATATTACTTAAACGGTAGGTTTTCCTTTGTATGACTGCCTTACAATCTAACCCATCTCACCATTAGATTGATTGCTTTTGTTTTTTGATATTCGTGTTAAATTAGAACTGGTTGAAATTTTTTTTTTTGAAACTTTTCCTGAGGAAAAATAACCCTATTTCAAACTGGAAATTTTCACAAAAATCTTCCTTAAAAAAAAAAAAAAAATCCAGATTTTCCACAAAACTGGAATTTTAAAACTTTTTAAAATACATTTTTTGAAAATTGTTTTTGTTTATCCCCATTTTCCTTTCCCTTTCTTCTGTTCTGTCCCCCTGTCCTCATTTTACCACTGAACACAACAGAATGATTTAGTCCATAATACTTAGTCCTGCCATGAATGCAGGGTCTGGGCTAAATGACCTCTTGAGGTCCCTTCCAGTCCTACAATTCTATGATTTCCAAGGTGTGTTTCCTACTTTTTCATTTTTCTTTCTTTACTGTTTTCCTTTCTGCCACTTCAAAAGTTGAGGAAGTTTTAAAAAGTGAGAGTAGCAAATAGAAAAGTGAAGAAAAAAAGAGGGGAAAAAAGGTGGAGAAAAAAACCCATCTGGGATATCATTCATTCTAGTGCATTCAGGAGGGAAAAGAGGGAAAGGATATTAAAAATAAAAATGTTTAATGAATTTAAAAAACAAAACAAAAATTTGTTGCATTGCAGAATAAAACTGACTTTGAAATATTTTGCAAAACTGCTTTTCCCTTTTTTGACAAGCTCTAAATTGTCCTGTGGTTAATTTCATCCCATTTATCTCAAATGGCAAATGCTTGTGATGTAATGATTGAAAAGCCAGGGATCTAATCCTACCTTCCTGTGTGAGTGTGATTTATCTAAGAATTGTGCACTGTATTTTGTTTACATCCTTATTCATAGTTTGGATTAATTGAATCAGTTTCTCTCTTTGGGGACGTTAGTTATGTCCTCTGAGCAGGACTGACTTCATTACATAGGGGGTGCTGTTATAAGTGATCCATTATATATGTTATACACATGTAATAAGACAACCTGGCTTCTATGGGCTCCATCTGTTCACAGAGAATGTTCTGATTTTGATACAGATCATGACTCTACCCTGTCTGCATAGCTCTTTCCCCACTAAAACATCTCATAAATAAAGCAGGGTTAATTTCTTAGCTTTTCAGGTTTGAACCAAGTTTTCAGGCTCTGTAATAACCACAATATGAGTTTTCAGAGATAGAGCTTAAATTAATTTGATTTTATTAAGCAGCGTAGCAGGCCAGATCTTTGGCTGGTATAAATTGAAATAGCTCCATTGAAGTCAACCACTTACACCAGCTGAGAATGACCCGGACCTCTGCTTTTAAGCCCCCACTGGCCTCTGGGAGCCACATAAAATGTGGTATTTGATTACATGTATATATGTGCCATTGTGAAAATTCAAAACAGATGGGGAAAAGGTCTGGCATTCTTTGTTGCTAAGTGTGTTTCTATGACAACTGCAATGTGTGTGTTATCAGTGAGCAATCATTTGTTCCAGCAGCAAGATCGTTAAAGGGACAGTCTCTCTCCAAGAACTATGGAAGCACTTGTTTATGGGTTATTTATTTATTTATTTTTAAAGTAAGGTAATTTTTAAATTAAAGTACTGAGCATCAATGGGCCTATATTGTATCGAGAGGATGCAATGGGAGAGGCAATGTGTTTTGTTTATTGGAGGAGGGGACTGGATACTTTGGCCCTGCTCCTGCAATGAACTTGGTGTGGGTTGACCCCTGAGCTCATGCAGATACTCAATGAAATCAGTGGGTCTCTGAGGGGTCTGCTTGTGTGGAACCCATTGAAGGATGGGGCCTTTGTGCAGGGCTGGGAATAGAGCCAATGTTGGCCAAGTCCATTAACCTCCTGTTGCCTCTCTTCAGCTATCTCTGAAATGGGGATAACAATGCTTACATGCATGTATAAAATATTCTTGATCTCCTCATTTGAAAGATGCTGTAAGTGCAAAGTAAAATTACTACAGCAAATTACCCTTCACTTCACACGCTGACATAATGGGGCAGATAATCATACTGATGTGAGTTGTTATAGCTCCATTGACTTCACTGGAGTTATGACAATTTACACCCACTGAATATCTACCAGCAAGGTATACAAATCCCAGTGCAAAGATCTTAACTTTTACAGGAGCGCATTTGCTCAATCTTTCCATCCTATCTAACTTTTAAAAAACATTTTTAATGGGAAAAGGAAACTGGGAAGGAAGAGATACAGACTGTCTATACCTTGCCAACTGCTTTAATGGTAAAGCATCTGTGTATAGCGAAACACATCTGATTAATATTTCAGATCTATCATGTGTATATAGAAAAGGTGATAGGTGAGATTCAATGTTATCTAGCTCATCATTCAGAGGAATTTCTTGTTGTATGGGTGCCAATTGGCCTTCCCTTGCAGGGCGCTTTTTGCCAACGTGAAAACGCCTCGCTGACTTTCCCTATGATCTCTCGTTGACATCTAGCTCTTTCCACTGGCTGTCGCTCTTTAAAGGAATTTGTCTCCACATGCACTGATGTAATTGAAAAAGGCAGGCTTCTATTTTTTGATAAAAAGCCAGTCCCCGGAGAAGGATGTGTATGCTGGGACTTACTTAACCTCTGTGAATTGATATCTTCTCTTTGAAATTTGTTGCAAATTAAAATGTCTATGGCACAAAGTGACTGGCCCTTTAAAAGGGAATGGGCTCCAGTGCACCTGTGACTGACTCCCTGCTGCCCAGCTGAGCTTAAGGGACAGCACCTGAGCCTTCAAAAGGGGGAACCGGGAGCAGAAGCTGTGATAGAGTGAAGCTGCAGGAGCCTTTTAATTCTCTGTGGCGTCACTGTACTGTAGCTTCCGCTCTGGTTTCCTGATGCTGATTCTTCCTTGATAAGGCCCAGGTGCCTTCCCTTAAGCCCAGTTGGACAGCAGGTAACTAGTCCAGGTGCACTGGACCCCAATCCTTCGTAAAGGGCCAGTTATCCTGTGACAGCCTTCCAGGATCAGTATTTTTTGCAAATTTGCTTTAGACCAGGGGTGGGCAAACTTTTTGGCCTGAGGGCCACATCGGGGTTCCGAAACTGTATGGAGGGCTGAGTAAGGA
The DNA here is from genome assembly GCF_013100865.1 of Trachemys scripta elegans. Classification (NCBI taxonomy): domain Eukaryota; kingdom Metazoa; phylum Chordata; order Testudines; family Emydidae; genus Trachemys; species Trachemys scripta. The sequence continues at coordinate 7,633,686 of NC_048303.1, forward strand.
AGGCTGTGCCTTCCCAAACAGCCTGGCCCCAGCTCCCTATCTGCCTTCCCGCCCCCGACTGCCCCCTTCAGAACCTCCCACCCATCCAATCCCCCTTGTCTCCTGACCACCTCCTTCCGGGACCCCCTGCCCCTAACTACCCTCCCAGGACCCCACCCCCTATCTAACCCCCGCTGCTCCGTGTCCGCCCTGACCCCTATCCACACCCCCGCCCCTGACAGGCCCCTCAGGACTCCCACACCTATCCAACCGCCCTTTGTTCCCCATCCTCTGACTGCCCCCTGGGACCTCCTGCCCTTTATCCAACCCCCCCCCACTTCCCACCCCCTTACCATGCCGCTCAGAGCAGCGGACTGGCAGCCACACCGCACTGCCGGAGCCAGCCACATTGCCGCACTGCCCGGCAGGAGCTCACAGCCCCGCTGCCCAGAGAACTGGTGGCATAGTGAGCTGAGGCTGAGGGGGAGGAGGGACAGCAGGGGAGGGGCTGGGGGCTAGCCTCCCTGGCCGGGAGCTCAAGGGCCGGGCAGGACAGTCCTGCAGGACGGATGTGACCCACGGGCCATAGTTTGCTCACCTCTGCTTTAGACAACCTACTGTTTGTGTGCAAACCCATTACTCTTAACAAGCAAAATTTAAGGGTGACCGATGTAAAGCACTGTGCACAAGGAGCAGCAGGAAACATAGAACTACAGTCATCCCAGAAATGTCTGCTCAGTGAGTTGTAGACTACTTCCAACAGCAGACAGAGCAGTTATTGTGTTGGAATTGCTTTGTCTGGAGCAGCAGCAGTGAGCGAGTTTTGCTTAACGGTAAAGTAGAAGTCATGATAAAGCCAGACTCCAGTGTGAGAGTATAGAGTGCCAAACAATAGCGCAAGGTTGACTAACAGCAGGTTTGTTTAGCCTTTGATTTAAAAAAAAAAAAAATCTGCCCCTTGTGCATGGATTTTTCTGAAGCTTATTTTTGTTGTGAAAGGAGAAAAAGCAGAAACATCCAACTGTCCTGACTGCTAGAATGCTTTCATTCTGCTTTAATGTTATGTGCCACGACACCGATAATAAAGGGCTAAGCTATTCAGATCTGTTTTCCTTCGTTGAGGACTATGACTTGTTAGTATTTATTAATAAGACAGGGCTATATGCATATGAAAAGAGCAAGGCTGACAACCCTGGAGACTAAAATCTCTTCTCCACAGAATGAATGCTTCATGGGTAGCAGCAGTGAAGGCTTGTCTGTGCTGCCCCACCCAAATACCTTGTGGGGAACACCTCGAAAGGTAAGCACTGTTTCCAAGGCTCCTTCTGCTGAGACTACCAACAGGTTGCTGCTTAGATTCCGCCATGTCAGTGGCTGTAGGGATATGGGCACATGTCCATGCATGAAGCGCTAGATTGAGACACCAAACTAATTTCACAGAGGGCAACAATTGGTAACGAGGGGGTAACAATTTTCAGTCACTTTGTTGGATTTGAACCAGCAACCCATATGTGAAAGGTTCTATCCCCTCTTACCTACCAAGCTCAGCAGGGCCCCTATTCAGGAAACTGATTTATGCACACGCTTAAGTCCCGTTGTCTTCAGTGGAAGATAAGCATGTACTTAAGTGGCTTCCCAAATAACGATATTTCCATTTGAGAAATCACATATTGATTTCAGCTGTTGCTTTTCGGAAATGACTTCCATGGTTAGAAGGGCTGAAATTCTTCATCATTATAGCGACTGTATTAATTTTGGTGGAATAAATGAGCCCCAAGAGTCAAAGGTGTTAACATGACCCTATCACTACAGCCTACTAAAACGTTGTACCTAGTTTGGGAATAGAGAGACTTCAGCCTGCTGAGTGCTATGGCAAATACACCATTTTTTGACCTTTTATTCAAGATACAGAAATAAAGGAAAAACAGCTAAAGCATTTGAAAATGAAGTATTAGGAAAAGCGATCATTTTAACAATATCTGTTATTCCCTTTCCCTTTAGCTGTAGAGAAGTTTATAAGGAGATCCCACCCACACCCCCTGTTCTGATAGTCTTGTAGATAGTACCAACGATGGGGGAGAAAGAGAAAAAGTTAGTGGAGATCATAGAATCATAGAACCATGGTTTAGAAGGAACCGCAAACAGGTCATCTAGTCTAGCTCCCGGCCAAGATGCAGGAGTTGTTGTGTCTAAATAATGGTTTAGATAATACTTAGTCTTGCCATGAGTGCCAGGGACTGGACTAGATGACCTCTCAAGGTCCCTTCCAGTCCTACGATTCTATGATGCTAAACCATGCAAGACATGACTTTCCAGCCTCCTTCTGAAAACCTCTGGCGAAGGAGCTTCCACAACCTCCCTAGGCAGTTTGTTCCATTCTCCTCCTGTCTTACAGTTAGGAAGTTTTTCCTGACATTTAATCTAAATTTGCTATGCTGTAGTTGAACCTATTGTCCCTTGTCTTGCCCATTGTGGCAAGAAAGAACAACTTTTCTCCGTGTTTTTTATGGCAACCTTTCAAGTATTTGAAGACTGCCATCATGTCCCCCCTTAATCAAATATTTTCCAAACTAAGCATACGCATTTCCTTCCGCCTTTGCTCATATGGCTGGCATTCCATCCCTTTCATCATCTTTGTCCCTCGCCCCTGGATCCTTTTTCATTTCTCTACATCCTTTCTATACGTTGGTAACCAAAACTGGACACAGTTATCCAGCTAAGGCCTAACCAGTGCTGAATAGAGTGTACTATTACCTCCTGTGATTTGCATGCTATGACTCTGTTAATGCAACCTATAATTATATTTGCTTTTTTTGCAATAGCATCACACCGTTGATCATATTGAGGTTGTGATCCACTATAACTCCCAGACCCTTCTCAGCAGTGCTGCTGCCACCCCAATTATCTCTCATTGTGTATTTGTGCATTTGCCTTTTCTTCACTAAGTTTAGCACCTTCCATTTGTCTTTGCTGAACTTCATTTTGTTGTCTATTGCTCAATTCTCCAATTTATCAAGATTGTTTTGCATTTTAGCTGTATTCTCCGAAGTGTTTGCAGCCCCTGTAGCTTTGTGTCATCTGCAAATTTGATCAGTATGCTCTCTATTCCTACTTCCAGGTCATTAATAAAGACATTAAATCACACAGAACCCAGAAGAGATCCATGTGGAACCCCACTCGAGACCTCCTTCCAATCTGACATCATTCCATTAACTGTTACCTTTTGTTTCCAGTTGTTTCACCAATTATGTATCCACTTAATGGGAGTTCCACCAAGTCCGCATTTCTCCAGCTTACTTATCAGAATGTCACGTGGGACTGTGTCAAAAGCCTGGCTAAAGTCCAATATATTATGTCCACTGCACTCTCCCTATCCACCAAATCAGTTACCCTGTCAAAGAGGGAAATCAAGGTGGTTTGGCATGACTTGTTCTTACTAAATCCATGCTGGATGCTAGTGCTTACCACTTCATCCTCCAGGTATTCACAAATTGAAGATTTATACATTGCTTTAGTAGCTTCCCAAGTATGGAGGTCAGGCTGACTGGTCTACAGTTCCCTAGCTCCTTGGGATGAATTAGTTATGAATATAAAGTTGGTTAAGAACTTGGGAGGAAGTGATCGTGATCTAATAGATTTCAAGATCCTAAGATTTAATAGATTTCAAGATACTAAGAACAGCAAGACAAGGACACTGAGCTTCAGAAAGGCAGATTTCAACCAAGTCAGAGAAATAGTAGGCAAGATCCCATGGAAAGACCAATTAAGAAGAAAAGGAGTCAAAGGAATCTGGCAGTTCCTAAAAGATGTAATATTAGAGGCTCAAAATCAAGCTATTCCTATGCAGAGAAAAGACAAGAAGAGCCACAGGTGGCCAATGTGGCTTCACAAGGAGATTTTTAGCTATCTAAAAACCAGTAGGGATACATACAGGACATGGAAGGAGGGGTATGTCACCAAGGAAGCATACATGAGAATAGCACAAGCGTGTAGGGACAAAATCAGGAAAGCGCAGGCAAAGAATGAGTTACAGCTGGCAAGAAGTGTTAGAGACAACATGAAGGAGTTCTACAAATATGTCAGACAAGTAAGAAAGATCAGGGATGGTGTGGGCCCACTGCTCAATGGAGAAGGTGAGCTGGTAATGGAAGATGTAGGAAGGCAGAGCTGCTCAATGCTTACTTTCCTTCAGTCTTCTTACAAAAAATAACATCTGCCCGGATGACTAGTGAAGTTACCATAGACAATAAAGGGGAAGGAATGCAGATGGGGATAAGTAAGGAACACATCTGAGATCTTTGATTAATTTGAATGAATTCAAGTCAGCGGGGCCTGATGCTATTCACGCCAGGGTGCTGAAGAAAGTAGCTGGGAAAAAAATCTGACCCACTGGCAATAATATTTGAAAACTCATGAATGACAGGAGAGGTCCTGGAAGACTGGAGAAGGGCTAACATAATGGAGATGGGCTAGACCAGCTGTTAAGTCCAATTCCATTTCCTATAAGACAAGACCAACACAAAAAGGAAGAGAAGAGAACAGCAATGAGAGAAAATAAAACTACTGTCTCTGGTGCTGACTCTGACTTGCAGCGTCACTGCTGGAGAAACAAAGGAACAGCTCACAGTCTGATCAGCCACTCTGAGACCTGGCAAACTTATTCCAGCATTGGGCAATGTAGGGCATTGATTTTAGCTACCTTTCTGGTCAGAGGCTTACAACAGTGTTGCAAAATAAACAGTCTTGACTGGTTTAACCCGGACACCTATTAAGCAGAAGGCAAAAGGAGAGGGATGGGAAAAAGAGGAAATAAGGTAGGGAATGGATGACAGTGGGAACCAAAATCTAACATCCCAGGTGGTGTTTGGGACTTAGCTGAAGTCTGTGGAAGTTGCAATGTCATTTGGGTCCCACTCTCTCTGGCCCGGACCTCTCAGGATCAGGATGAAGTTCACAGAAATGGTCTTGAATTACATGATCACTCCTTTCTAAATTGTCCACTTTTAGCTGGCTCTGGAAACTTGGCTGCTCCCTGTCCCGAGAGACTATTCCTGACCTGACTAGAATTGTGAAGTACAGGAAATCTCTTGAGGGGATCTGTCACTGCCAGTTGGCCAGCCTGGTTTTGCATGCTCTCGATGTGCAGATCAGGATGGACTGAAGAAGTAGCCAAGCTGACCTTATATGAACCAGAACAATGAACTATTTGAGGCTTGGTGCAAATTGTTGCTGCTCTAATATTGATCCACATACTAGCACTAGTAAATGTAATCGAGGCAACATCTCTGTCGACTATTAATGTAATCAAAACATAATTCTAAAGGTCCTACTGTGGTCTCATAAGGATACTAAAGTTTTCTCCTCAGTATTTCTGGCCAACTCCATCTTTGTGGTCACTTTTCTACAGAGTAGGCTCGGGTGCACCTCCAAGTCAGTGGTTCTTAACATTGTCTGTACTGGGAAACATGTGCGGTGAGTCCTATGGGCCCATGGTGCCTGGGCACCAGGAATATTCCTGGTCTGGCTCAAGCAGTGTTTGGGGCTGGTTCTCTCCCTCAGCCCCGCCTTCCACCCCCAGCGCTCGCCCCGCGCGTCCCCCGGGACTTTTAAAACAGCCCAGGGCCCCCACTCACCACCAGCAGTGCAGCAGAGCTGAGTGGCTTCCTTCCTGCTCGCTCCAGGTGGCTGCTGGCCCCTCCCTGCAGCCCCTGGGTGGGGTGGGTCTCTGTCCCACCCCAAGTGCCCCTGCAGCCAATAGGAAGCTGAGGGGGCAGTGCCTGGAGATGGGGATGTGCCTCGGCACATCGAAACTCCCGGCCTGCCCTGCTTAGGAGCTCCAGGTAAGTGCTGCGCCCCCCCATACTCCCTCCCAGAGCCTGCACCTACTCCCTCTGCCCCCTCCCATCCCCAAGCTCCCTCCCAGAGCCTGCACCCCCTCCTTCTGCACCTCCTCCCATCCCCAAGCTCCCTTCCAGAGCCTGCACCCCCAGCCTGCAACTGAACTCAGTCCCAGCGTCTGCACCCCTCATCCCTTCCTGCACCCCCAGACCCTGTCCCAGCCCGGAGCCTGCACACAGCATCCAAACTCCATCCCAGAGCCTACACCCCAACCCCCTTCCCACACACCCTCTCCTGTCCCCAAACTCCCTCCAGAGCCTTAGGCAGGTGGGGTGCGGAGTTTGGGTGGGTGGAGTTTTGGGGGGTGGGGGCGGGTTCTGGGAACCACCAAAATTTCTACCTGCTACCCCTGCTGGGAAGCTGTGACATTCCCCAATCTGGACTGCTGAACAGCTGTATCCCCTCAATTCTCCAACATAGGGTGCCTTTTACACTGCTTTGCTATGAGGGCAGCCATTCCTGGCCTGTTCACACCCAGCCTCTTGCATGCAAAATCACTCCAGCTGAATGATACCAGTGCTCTAGCCAGTCACTCCTGGATTATATTGTAGAGTGACACCAGCAAATTCTTAGTCCCAGCCCCCTTGAAATGTGCATCTTGTACTGCCCCATGCCCTCCTTGACAATACAAGCTCATAGAAAGTTTATCATTTCATTAATAGAAAATTATATGCACAAACCACATTACCTCACAGGCAGGTTCCCCAGCATTTCAATCCAAAGACACGCTAGTTTAGATAAAACAACAACAACACCACCACAAGACGTTTATTTACTACAGAAAGATAGATTTTAAGTGATTACAAGTTGTCAAGGTTCCTTCCCCACTCTGAACTTTAGAGTACAGATATGGGGACCTGCATGTGAATCCCTAAACTGAATTACCAGCTTAAATCTGGTTTTGCTGCCACCACTCCCAAGTACTAACTCCCTTTCCTGGGTAGCCTTGAGAGACTTCTTCACCAGTTTTCTGGTGAACACCAATCCAAACCCTTGGATCTTAACACAAGGAGAATTTAACCATCCCCCCTCCTTTCCCTCACCAATTCCTGGTGAGTCCAGATCCAATCCCCTTGGATCTTAAAACAAGGAAAAAAATCAATCAGATTCTTAAAAAGAAGGCTTTTAATTAAAGAAAGAAAGGTAAAAATCATCTCTGTAAAATCAGGATGGAAATAACTTTACAGGATAATCAGATTCAAAGAGCCCAGAGGAACCTCCTCTAGCCTTAAGTTCAAAGTTACAGCAAACAGAGGTAAACCCTCTAGCAAAAGGAACATTTACAAGTTGAGAAAACAAAGATAAACCTAACATGCCTTGCCTGGCAGTTACTTACAAGTTTGAAATATGAGAGACTTGTTCAGAAAGATTTGGAGAGCATGGATTGATGTCTGGTCCCTCTTAGTCCCAAGAGCGAACAACCCCCAAAACAAAGCGCACAAACAAAAGCCTTCCCCCCACCAAGATTTGAAAGTATCTTGTCCCCTTATTGGTCCTTTGGGTCAGGTGTCAGCCAGGTTACCTGAACTTCTTAACCCTTTACAGGTAAAAGGATTTTGGAGTCTCTCTAGGAGGGATTTTATAGTATTGTATACAGGAGGGCTGTTACCCTTCCTTTTATAGCTATGACACAAGTAATGAGGCACAAAAATCAGCATTAGTTACAAAGTAATAAAAGGTAAAACACAAACTAATACCAAACTTAACAAGCTAAATGAATTCACAGTAAAGGTTTTTCTCACCACATACTTTTACTGGCTGAACTTCTTCAGTCAGGACCCCTCTCCCAGTTCAGTGTTCCTTCAGGTGTGTTTGACACCATGAACAGAGAGAAAAGGGAAAAGAGGTGATTTGAGGCCTCTGTTCCTCATTTTTACAATCTTTTCCTCCTCTTTGAGGATCATCTGCAGCTGGGGGTTCAGGCAACAGCAATTCCATCTGTCAAGATGTACATTTCTCACTCACACCCTTCTTCATGCTAAAGAATGGCCACTTACCCAGGTGATAGTGCATTTGGTTTTGTTGACACCTGGCTGAAGTGCTGATTATGCTTTTGTTTCCGAGGAACTAGTTTGGGCTACTTCCCCAGATTTGGGATATGCCTTAGTAACATCATACAGCAGAGTCTTGTAACTTTACATACAATGTTGCCACATGTTTTACCAGGACAATAATGATCAGTGTATTATGAATTTTCAAATGATACCCCCATACTTAGTACAAAATTTATCATATTCTTATAAAAAAATGGTGAACATAAGGGTACAGTCTGTCACAGAAACACCACTCCCATTTAACAATATAGGAAGGGCAAAGTGGTCGTGATCTGTGGATTGTAAACTCTCGCACCCTGCAGCCATCCAAGTGATGGCAGCTTTGCACCATTTTAGTGGCACAAAGCAGCTGTAAAAGAACTAACTGGCCCTATTATTCTGGAAACTGACTCATTGTAACAGCTGCTTTGACAAATGTGCTTAATTTATCCATTTAAAAACGTTTATTCTATTAATAAACTCATCTCCTGTAAAAGGCTTTTAGGTGATAAGGCATGTCATAAAATAAAATACTAATTAGCAAAAACTCAAAATGTCTGGGAAGATAAATTTAAACACATACTATAAATAAGAAATCCCAGGTCAACATCAGTCAAGGTTGAAGGGCTGTTGTTAAGAACCTTGTTTATTTAGAAAATTGTTAATAAAAATCCCTAAATCCCTTCATGTAATTCTTATTTACATTGAAATATTCCTCAGTCTTATTGTGCACCATGATAACCAGAAAGTGATATTAACTATAAACAAAATGAGCCATACCAGTCTAGTTTCACTAGTAGAGCTGGTCAGGGACTTTTTAAGTCATTATTTTCCTGTGAAAAAAAAATTTGATTTGTCAAAACTGGGTGTGAAACAGGGTCGTTTTTGGCAAATCTCCCTACTAGCAAAATTACTGGAGGGATGGGGAGTTTTGAAATTGTCAGAGGAGGACATTTTGATATGTTTTAGATGGAAAGTTCCAGTTTTTCAAGTGAAAACAACTTTTTGTTCTGAAATGTTAGTGTATTTAGTCAAAAAAAGAAAACAGATCAAAACTGAAACCAAACGCTTTGAAATGAACAAAATTAGATAACCCAATTCCAGGTGAGAACATTTTTTAAAATATTTGGAAAATGTTTTGTGGGATGGAAAACTTCCCCACCCAATGCCATTCACTATCCATACTAGTGAAAAAAAGAAAAAGCAAACGAAAAGCAAATTAGTAATGGGGTGTCAGCCACCTCTCAAGCGATTCCTGGCTCAATGCATGTGCCTGCACTCTCTTAGTCTGCGATTACCTATGTCAGTGGTTTCTTGGGTGGGTTTTCAATGACAGTCCTCCTGCTGAGTCACTCACCATCTGTATGGGAAACAAAACAGATCTCTTCTGGGGTATACAGTTCAACAGGGCTCAGTCTTTAAATAGTCCGGGCTCTGATATGGGGGCATACCCCCAGGGCTTCCTCCCTGGAGACACTGTCTTCGCCTGCTCTGGTCCTTTCTGGTCCCAGCTCTCCAGCTGGGTCACTAAACTGTCCAATCCCCTTCCGGGGGTGTTTGACAGTTCAATATTCAGCTCCTTTTCTAGGCCTTCTGAACTCTCTTCCTCGTGGCTTAAGCCACTTCTCCCACCAACATAGCTATGCCGCTTGCAGGGGCTGGAGTAATTAAGTCGACAGGAGACCTCTCTCTTATGAGCTTAGAACGTCTGCACTAGCAGCACTACTGAGCTTGACTAGAGCATATCTTCCAGAAAGGCAGCCATTTTTGATCTGAAAACATCAAGGGGTGGAGAATTCATCCACCAACTTCCCTGGATTAAGTTTCAGAGGGGTAGCCGCGTTAGTCTGAATCTGTAAAAAGCAACAGAGGGTCCCGTGGCACCTTTAAGGCTAAAAGAAGTATTGGAGCATAAGCTTTCATGGGTGAATGCCCACTTCATCAGACGCAAGTCATGGAAATTTCCAGAGGCAGGTATAAATCAGTATGGAGAGAACGAGGTTAGTTCAATCAGGGAGGGTGAGGTGCTCTGCTAGCAGTTGAGGTGTGAACACCAAGGGAGGAGAAACCGCTTCTGTAGTTGGATAGCCATTCACAGTCTTTGTTTAATGTTAAACTAACCTCGTTATCTCCATACTGATTTATACCTGCCTCTGGAAATTTCCATTACTTGCGTCTGATGAAGTGGGCATTCACCCACGAAAGCTTATGCTCCAATACTTCTGTTAGTCTTAAAGGTGCCACAGGACCCTCTGTTGCTTTTTCCCTGGGTTAATCACCCTCACTGTTAAAATGTGTGCCTTATTTCTAATGTGAATTTTTTTGGCTTTAACTTTCAGACATTGGTGCTTGTTATGTCTTTTCCCACTAGATTAAATACCTCTTTAGTTATGTGGCATTTTCTCCCTGTGAAGAGAGTTATACTCCATAATCAAGTCACCTTTTGATCTTGGGTCAGGATAATATTTTTAAGTTTTTTTTAATCCTGAAAATGTCCTTTTAACAAAAGGTTACACCAAACATTAAAAAAAGGACTCTTCCAAAATGCTTATATAATTTAAACTAGCCAATGCTTGGTTGGAGCAATTTTATATATTTCATGCAAGAGAACATTGCAAAAAGATCTGGTTTAAAATGGAGGTGGAAATGGCGATATTTTCATGTGTTTCCCTCTTATTTGACAAAAAATAGAATTTTTGGGGGGGGAATCTACAGCTGTAGAATTTTGGCAAGTTCGGATTTCAAGAAGTGGAATGTCTCCTCTGAACTCAAAAGTAGCAGATTTAACAGGGGCAAGATTTTGATTTCTCTTCAATTAGTTTAATATTATTGTAATTAGAACTGGTTGAAAATTTTGCATCTAAGATTTTTCAGGGGAAAATTTCATTTTTAGCCTCCCTCCCCTTCAATTTTCTACTTTTCCTCTCCTCCTCACCTGTCTTTTAAACAGAAAAAAAAGGAGAGAGAAGGCTTAAAAAAATCCCCCAAAAGAAAAAGAAAAAAATTTGATTCTATTTGAGTGTATAGTGGTCCCTCACTCTCATGTGGTCAGGTAGGCCACTCCACCTCACTACAGGCAACCAGTCTTTAGGGGAGCTCTGGCCCTCTGGGCGGGGCAGAGCACAAATAGTCTTTGACCCACAGCCTCTTGGCTGGGGCAGACAGCAAGTTATAGTCTATAGGGGGTTCTGGCCCTCTGGACAGACCTCTTGGCCTAGAATGAGTTTGCAGCCACCCCAGGTATGGGATGGCAGCAGGGGGGAGGAGGACCCGGGCCCACCCTACTCTACCAGGTCCCAGTCCATGGCCTTATCATTGGTAGGTGGTCCCACCACTGGATCCGCAGGGAAACCACTGAACCACACTGTCTTGCTTCCCAGAAGCCCAACTGGATCAAGGTCTGGTTCTCTTGGGCTACTTTCTACCCCAACTAATTGGGGCTTGTCTCATCGCTTGTCTCACTGCTCACAGTTGGGTGGCAGCCACTTTAGTCCTTCCTTGGGGTCTTCCGTCTCCTTCTACAGCAGGGCATAGCTCCTCTTGGGGACTAGTCCAGGTTCCTGCAGAGGTCTTAGTTCTCTTGAAGAGATGTTTGCTCCCTCCTGTAGCCTAGCCCCAACTGAGCTCCAGGACTCTCCTTTTATACTTCCTGTCTCACCCCAGGACTTCTGGTGAGGGGGGGTGGGGTGGATTTAGCTCCAGCCACCAGTGGGACTGTAGCAGTTCCTCACTCTCCAGTTCGGAGGGAGGCCTCTCCACTTCACTACACAGTTCAAATGAATGTGTTTGTATTTGAATTAATTCAAAATTAATTTTAATTATAAATAATGTCACTGAAAAATCAGTGACAAATATAAAGCGAAAGCAAAATCATTTAATTAAAAAATGTTCATGGAAAATAATTCCAATTTGTTGTCTAGCCCTAATTGTAATTGCAGTGATGTAAGTGGAATCAGGATATATAATTCTAGCATATTTCTCTTTTCACACTATACCCTTCAATCCTTACTCATGCATGCAGTCCTTGGAAGCCAGTCAGACTATGTATGTGAGAACTAGGACAAGTTTAGAGAAGAGCAACAATGATGAAGGGCCTGGAAAAGTGCTCATACAGTGAGAGATTGAAAAGATTACCTTAAAAAGGAAATGAATAAGAGGAGACATGATAAAGAAAATAAAATAATAACTGGTCTAGGGGCAGTAGATCAGATCTGTTCCTTTTTTTCCTCATAAGACAAAAATGAGAGGGCAATAGATTAAATTAAAAGGTGGGAAATTCAGAACCAATAAAATAAATTCAGAACTTTTTCACACATGTGATTGAACTGTGGAATTCACTGTCACAGAAGGTCACTGAGGCCAAGAACTTAATGAGATTCAAAAAGGGAGTGGACATTTATATGGATAACAAGAATATGCTGAGTTACCACAACGAATAACAGTAAAAATTTTGGACTGCAGGGTTTAAGCCAGTCTCTAACCATTCGCACTCATTCGGATCTCTCTTTTTTTGGAGGGGAAAGGGAGATTATCCCATATCTGCCTATTACAGGTTTTTTCACCTTTCTCTGAAACATCTGGTACTAGACATTAGAGCTGATCAGAATATGATTGTTTTATCCTGCAAAAAAATTCAAGGTTTCAAAACATATAACATCTAAAATCAGGCTGTAAAGCCAATTATTTGAATTTTTTTCTGAAATGAAATTCTGGAAAAAGAATAATTTCAGGTCAATCAAAATATTTCATTTCAATAAATTTGAATATTTTGACTTTTTAATTTTTAATATAAAATTAAGTAAATTTTCAAAACAAAACAGAAACCAACAGTTTTCATTTCAAAAGTGTTCAAATGTGTCTTCCAATTTTTTTTAATTAAATTTAATCGGAATCAATATGATTTCACAATACATTTTGATTTAGTCAAAAGGTAATTTTTTCAGTGCAAAACTGTTTTGATGAAAATTTTCAGACCAGCTTTGCTAGGTGTAATGTTGCACTCCATATGTTTTATGAAAATATGCTTATGAATGTGAATATAATGTAACTGGAATATGCTTTATGCAAAAGGTCTCTTGTAGGGTATCATGACAAAGGTTATAACCTACTGAATATATTCCTCCTATTTGTATGTGTGTATCATTCTTGTATCTGAAACTAGAAATATGAAGTATAACTCTGAGGTCCTATTATAATTGTGCAAAGTGTGGGTAATGGTGGCTTAGAATCTTGATGGCTCCCGTTGACTAGGACAATTGGTTGTGAAGGGGTTCATTTACCTGCATGCCTTCCTGTGTATGTGTTGGCCAGCCCATGGGTAATGAAGAATGAGGTCTCACAGGACATGTGACCATGTCACATGATACTGGAATCCATCTTAAATCTGGTACTTTTCCATTTAGACGAGAGGGTGGCAACTCAGAGAGACAAAAGATTCTCGCCATGTACCAAAGCTATAAAAGGGAGTGGAACACAACAAAGGGAGCTGCCAGTCATGAGAACACCCCTGCTTTCTGACTAAGATGTCTGCTGGAACTAACAAGGGCTGTACCAGGGGAAAGGATTGGGCCCAGACTAGGAAGGAGTCTAGTCTGTGAAAGAAGCTTATTGGAACATCTCGGAGGGTGAGATTTTACCTGTAAACAGATTCTTAATGAATTAGGCTTAGACTTGTGTGTTTTTCCTTTATTTTGCTTGATGACTTACTTTGTTCTGTCTGTTATTACTTGAAACCTCTTAAATCCTACTTTTTATATTTAATAAAATCACTTTTGTTTATTAGTAAACCCAGAGTAAATGATTAATACCTGGGGGAGCAAACAGCTGTGCATATCTCTCTCTATCAGTGTTATAAAGGGTGGACAATTTGTGAGTTTACTCTGTATATGCTTTATACAGAGTAAAATGAATTTATTTGGGGTTTAGATCCCATTGGGAGCTGGGTGTCTGGGTGTTGGAGGGAAGAAACCCTATGAGCAGTTTTTAGTTAAAGTCTGCAGCTTTGGGGGTGTGGACCAGACCTGGGTCTGTGTTGCATCTGGCTAGCATGTCTGGCTCAACAAGGCAGGGTTCTGGAAGTCCCAAGCTGGCAGGGAAAATGTCTCAAAGGTAATTTCAGCACATCAGGTGACAGTCCCAAGGCAGTCTCTGTGACTGAACCCGTGTCAGTAGGTACAGTCAGAGACAGGATCCTGGATTAGATGGACCACAGGTCTGCTGCAGTATGGTAATACTAAGAACCAAAGCCGCACTCTTCCAAAGAAGTCAATGACTTTCTGCAATAGGGGGTCAGTTCTGTTAGCAGGATGCAGGCTAGATGAGAAGGGTACTGACACCAGACTCTTAATTACAAAAATTAGATGATCTTTGATCATCATTGTTTTCCTCAGAGAAGACGCATTCATCCCAAGCCCACTGGCAAGAATCCCAGTAATTACAATTTATCAGAACCTTGCTAACTGAAATCTTTCCCTGATCAGCGCTACTTAGCATGTTATCATATTCAGCCTAGATGGGAGGAATTTGACTTAGTGAGTCCCCATCCTCCTGTATAGTGTTAAGATGCAAGATGATATTAAGGAAAATAATGATTTCCAATTTTAAGAGTATCAGTAGAATAAGATTCTGGCACTGACAAAGTAATATACATAGACGCACCTGATGTTAATCTTCTCACCACTTGCCATCAGGCTTTCCACTAACTTCTATTTAAATATTCTCAGCATGTTAAAGAGACAACTGATTTAAAAAGCTGCAGCATCTTTTGGATTTCGGTATGAAATAAGCAGCAATGTTCTCTCAAGTGTCAGTGACTTAACTCCTACACGGTTTCATGGGATGTGTGCTACACAATGCCACACGTGTTTGAAAAACTTATTGTCCCAGCCATCAGGGACATGCAAATTGGACTGCTCGTCTTGGAAACATAGGAGTTGTCACAAGTGCTCCAGCACTGACCTAACTCTACTCCAATTAAAACCAATGGTAAAGCTCTCAGCGACTTCAATTAAGTCAACACTGAGCCCTTTTGAAAAATCTCATGCAGAAAATCTCCTTGCAAAATGTCAAAATCAGACTTTCTGCCCATTTTTGCTCACTGAGTATGCACGGAAATAAGCTGGAGATGCGGATATGACTGTGTAATCAGTTTCTCTGAGAATGCAAACTGTATTTAAGAAACTCGGACCAGATTTGTTAAGCTAAGTGCACAGTGGAATTTTCAAAGGGCCTAGGGCCAGATCCTCAGCTGGTGCAAATCAGTGTAGCTCGTGATTTTTGAATGCTTGGGGTTGGCAACACTAATTGTGGTTTATTCACACATATGGTTAAGCTGAAACAAATGGTAGCTGTGGTTGGGGTTATTTTGTCAATACAAGATATCACTGTTGCTTGTAATAAGATATGTGACCAAAATGAGGGCACCTATTTAATTTTCTCTGTGTATGTACAGTAGGAATTGCACAACTGACAACCCTGATTATTCCTTGGTTTAGCAGGACACATGGTCAGTTTCCATTTACCTTTTTAATGGCTAATAATGTTGGTAAAGTGTATAGTCAATTGCTTGACCACACTTTGATTGGTTATCAAATATACTCAAGAGATCAAATAACCAATACCAGTCAGGTTTATTGCTAAAAGTCAGTAATAGTATAGTACAGGGGGGAAAGTTCAATACACTATCAATTTCCAGGAAGCTGTTGTGTGTGGCACTGCTGAATTCCCATAATAAAGAAGGCTTGCTTCCAAGTTATACATTTTAGTTAGTGGTATTATAGCATGATTTTATAAGTTACAAAGTTATTTACAAATCACTACAATCCAACCCACCAGTTCTTTCATAGAATATTAGGGTTGGAAGGGACTTCAGGAGGTCATCTAGTCCAACCCCTTGCTCAAAGCAAAACAGATTTTTGCCCCAGATCCTTAAATGGCCCCCTCAAGGATTGAGCTCACAACCCTGGGTTTAGCAGGCCAGCGCTCAAACCACTGAGCTATCACTCATTGTTGTACTATATCTTTCTTATCTTTGTTTTGGATGCTAGTATTCCAGGAATGGAAACAGTACCTTTCCTGCTTGTACTATGGCAGAATATTAAAGTATTTGGCCTTTGACCAGTTTCTTATTTTCTAATGCCAATGCAGGTTTGCAAACTGTTATGGGATACTTAGAATAAGTGAACAGGATTATAGAAGAAAACATAGGCCACATAATTGCTAGAAATATATATACACAAACACACACACACACAATACAATGTTATGTTGATATAGAGTGCTTAATGTGTATTAATATATGTAATCTGAATAATGCATATTAATAATGTGAGATAAATATAGATAAGCCCAACGTATAATGACCGCCAACAACTAATTCCAACATCAGTCTGAAATGAACTGCAAACTCACTGCTGTGCTAGTACAAGCTAAAAGACAGCAACTTCTGTGATCTCAAATACAGGTGGGAGGCACAATAAACCCGCTGAGTCCTTCTTAACTGACTGACTTTTCACTTCTACCCTAGTGAAATAGTTTAGGATATGACTACATAATGAGCAAAACAACTTAGGACATGACTATGTAATAAACAAAATCCAATAACCAAGCATCAGCACCAGAACAGTCAGCCAGCTAACTGTACACGTTGTCTTCTCTCCTTCCCTATTTTCTGGACTGACGTAAAATATTGTTTTGGAAATTATGTTTAGAAATATTATTGGCTACTTATATGGACCCCCATTATTGTAATATCTGAGCCCCTCACAACACCCTTGTGAGGTAGGAAACTGCTGTGATTCCCATTTTAGAAGATTGGGAATTGAAGCATAGAGATTTAATGGCTTGTCAGAGGTTGCACAGGAAATCTGTGACTGAACAGGGATTTCATAGAATACCAGAGTTGGAAGGAACCTCAGGAGGTCATCTAGTCCAACCCCCCGCTCAAAGCAGGACCAATCCCCAGACAGATTTTTGTCCCAGATCCCTAAATGGCCCCCTCAAGGATTGAGCTTACAACCCTGGGTTTAGCAGGCTAATGCTCAAACCACCGAGCTATCCCTCCCTCTCTTGATTATGGGTCTCCTAAGTCCCATCTCAGATAGAGAATTACCGTCTGACTCCACCACACAATGGATTCCTAGTAGAATTATAAGGCAAGTAAAATAACTGTTACTGTACACTACATTTATTGCTGCTGACTATTCATCATCTCTGTGTCAGCCGCAAATGAGTGTTTGGATCAGTTATGTCTATAATAAATGCCACCAAGCAGATATGATTCTGTGTTTAACAACAATTCTGATCAAAATGTTAAAAGCGTATTCACTGTCATGTGTCAAAGATAGAAAATAATTGACATTTATAAGAAGAAGGCTATGCAGCAGTGGTTGCCTGAGTGATTCCAGGGTCAAGAATGGCCATCTCTGTGGAGATTAAAGATCTTTTTTTTTTTGACAGACTGCATATTGGCAATGTATGCCCATTGCTCCAATAAGCTAAATCTTTGTTCTCATGGACATGTTGCCATGGCATTCCCAATGCAGGAGACATTTTGGCTTTGCAATGTTACACAGTTAGAATTTAAACACCTTTCTCACCCAGGGAGCAACATAGTTATCACAAAATGAAAGAATGCACCCAAAATCCTAGGTGATAGAGATGGAAAAGGCCCATTCGATTATCTAGTCCATACCTTTGCCAGTGCTGGTTTGTTGCCTCCAGTATATTTTGCAGCCCCTTTTCTAATCCTTTTATAAAAGACATGATCCTGGGGTTTCCACCTCTTCCTTAGAGAAAACTAACGCTCAGTCCATGAGACATGATTGTTAAGAACCTGCTTTCCTGATTCAGCTTGAATGTAGCTTTCTTGCTCCATTGTTATGGATGGTGGAAGAAATGTAACTAACAAAAGGTTCTTACTCCATCGTATTACTCCTGGTTATACCTTCATAACACACTGAACTATTTAGGCCAAATTCAGAGGTGTGTTAAGATGGTGTAATTTACACTGTTTTCCAGCCCCTCGGTGAGTGCATTGCAGTAATTTAGGCTCTGTTACCCCTGCATTGTGACACGCCATCTCCTCCCCTCCTGCCACCTTCCTTACACATTACCTCTTATTTTGAGCTCCCAAAAGGAATTTTTGCCTCAGACTTCGGCACACGTATGTGTTAGTTAAAATAGGACATCACCTATTTGTGCTTTCGTCAGGTAAGTTACATTAGTTTTGGTTTCTTTGGGAGTTTTTCGGCAGGATCAAGGTCATTTACACCTGCTTACATGCACTACATGCACAAATTATACCTTCTTGTATGTGTAGATTAGTGAGTCATTGACATAAAGATGTGAGAGTAGATGACATGACTGTAAGAAAGGTGTAGAATGAGAACAGGAAAGGAATGAGGCCAGGACCCTGTGAGAGCACCCAAAAGAGAGTGGGAGAGGGTGGGAGGAGACACAAAATGAGAGGCTAAAGTAATGGCTGAAGACACAGAACGAGAACAGTGATGAAAGCACAGAGGGAGGGAAAGATTTTGAGAAAGAGAATTATGAAGAGCAGTGTTAAGGCGGTAGAGAGGTGAAAGAATGAACATGGAATACTGGCCTTATTTATCCAGAAACCGCTCACTAGAGACATTGCTGAAAGCAGTTTCAATGGAGTGGACAGGACAGAAATAAGGTTGGAGGGGATACTGGATGGAGATAGAATACAGGAGCTTGAGGCAGTGATGGTAAATACTGTGTTCAATGAGTTTCAAAAGAGAAGTGGGGTGGTAGCTGCAGAAGGAGAAAGGCTCTTGGGTAGTGGATATCAGAATATACTTTTACTAGCTGTTTCGGGGTACAAAACTCAAGAGAAGACTTGAGACTCTGTTAGCAATCAAGTTCAGGAGATAGAAGGAGATGGGATCACTGGATGGTGTGTGGTATAAAAACCTATATGAAATAGATTTGGGGCCAGTGGAAGGCGAGAAACATTGATGTTGGAAATGGGAGTCTGACGCAGGCAAATCAGATTCCAGCTCTTGCCAAGGCTGTAAACATCAGCTGAGCACTGACAAATTCATAGCTGGAAACCAGACCAGCTCACCAGCATGTTAGTATTGTTCAAGATAGCTGTTAGACCTGTAAAAATGTGTTTAGTGTTTAGACTCTATGGAAGGCTTGTAAGTTGCTGCATGCATTATCCCATGCTATCAGGTGATATGTAAGGGCTTGGCTACACTTGCGAGTTACAGCTCAATAAAACAGACCCAGGTGCACTAGCTCACTCCCCGTCCACACTGGCAAGGCACGTAGAGCGCTCTGACTCCGCGGCTACAGCACTGCTGGTACTTTACCTCGGCGAGTGGAATAACGTTTGCTGCGCCCCTGCTGTAGTGACGCGGCACCAGTGTGAATGAGGTGTTGCATTACTGCGCTCTGATTGACCTCCAGAAAAATCCCGTAATCCCCTTAAGTCAAGTGGCCACTCTTGGCATTGTTTTGAACTTGGTATAGGAATGCGGATATGCCCTTTCAAAGCGCTGTTTTGGACAGCTGGCTGCTTATCTGCTCCGGGACAAAGGAACCATTACTGAGGAATGCTGCTTACTTTGAGTGAGTGAGAGAGAGGCGGGGGGGGGGGAGCAGGGAGGGAGGTCTGCTGCTGTCTGAACTTACAAGACAGCATGCTGACACACTCTCAGCCCCCCCAAAACCCACTCTCTCTCCCTCCACATACACACAACACACTCCCTGTCACCCTCCACCCCAGCCCCCACATTTGAAAAGCATGTTGCAGCCACTTGCATGCTGGGATAGCTATCACAATGCACTGCTCTTCGTGATGTTGCAAAAGCTGCTAATGTGGCCACGCCAGTGTGCTTCCAGCTGAGATTGTAAACACTCGGCAGCCTTTTCCCTGCTGCGGTCTCCGCAGGCTGGTTTAATTCCCAGCGTTCTACAACTGCAAATGTAGCCATGCCCTAAATATTGCTTTATAACTTTAAAAATGCTTGCTCTAAGCCTGTGAACCCAGTGGAGGAATAATCCACCACCCATCAAAAAAGACAATCAAAACTAAAAGGGCCATCGTTGAGCATCACAATACAAAGATTTGGTTAATGGCCATCTCACACCTATGAAGGTGCTGTGTGCAAGAAAGCCCATCCCATCAACTTGAATGCTGGAAGAAGAGGATAAAACAGGAACACGAGAAAAAAAAATTCTCTCTCTGTCTCTTTTGCTGTTTGGACTTTCACAGGGCTGGAGCTAGGAAAGAGAAGAAAGGATCCCCAGGGTCAACCTGGGTTAGCCCTAAAAGACATTCAGAGCTGGAAGATTGCTACGACTTTTAAAACCATAGACTGTAACTCATTTGTGTATATATACTGCCTGCTTTAACATGTAAATAACTCTCTCATTTCGTTTTCCTAGTTAACAAACCCTTAGTTAGTTTACTATAGGATTAGCTACATGCGTTATCTTTGGTGAAAGATCTGAGGTACACATAGATCTGAGGTAAGTGACTGGTCTCTTAGGACTGGTCCACACTAACCCCCCAGTTCGAACTAAGATACGCAACTTCAGCTATGTGAATAATGTAGCTGAAGTCAAAGTATATTAGTTCAAACTACAAGGTACTTATCGCGGGTCCACACGCGGCAGGCAGGGTCCCCCGTTGACTCCGCGTACTCCTCTTGCGGAGCAGGAGTACCGGTGTCGACGGCGAGACTTCCAGGATCGATTTATTGTGTCTAGACAAGACGCAATAAATCGATCCCAGAAGATCGATTGCTTACCGCCGAACCCGGAGGTAAGTATAGACGTACCCTTAGGACTGGGAGCAACCTGAATCTTGTGTATGGCAACCAACTATCACTAAGTCCACTTTGCCTGAGTGGCAAGATAGACTGGAGTGCCCTAGGGGCCTGTCTGGGACTCCACGGATAAGACTGCTGTTGTGTGTCAGGTGTTCACATGTGTTCCTGGGTTGATGAAATGTAATAGAACATACCCCCAGTTTGAGGTGTCTTCCTATCTTTTTGATAGTCTGCTCTCAGGCTGATGCTCACGGTCTTGAACCACTGCAGGCAGCATGGCAGGGAGAATGATTGGAAACTCTTTTGTAACTTAAATCACAGCTGTGAGCTGAGGTAGTTGTGGTTTCATCCACCGAAAGGAACTGCAAAAAGCTATCTTCCCTCATTGATAATGACAGCAGAACAGCCTGGGTCTACTGAATTTTATATTGTTTTTAAGCAGCACTTGTTTGTTTGGGTATTTGCAGAAGGTCCTAGAAATATACACTAAAGTCCTTAAGACTCAGCATTAGTCCTGCAGCTCAGGTTTTAAATGACACTCTGGCTGCACTGGGGCATGTATCAGCGTCCAAAGGGCAACTTAATGACCCACAGTTTTGCAACACCACTTGACATGAGTAACAGCTGAATCTCAGTTTAGCAAGGGAAGGAGCTGATGCCAGATCAGACCTGATGAAGGAATTGACACGCTTACTAAGTTAAACAAAAGCAACCTATTGATCCTAATCACGAGAGTCCAAAACCCAATAAGGAAGCAAGTTCTAAACTTGCCCGACCCAGTTGCTGAGTATGTTCTCCCTTTCTCTTAGCAGTCATTTACGGAAGAATTATTCCTGTCGGAATTCCATCTGACTGTGCAAGGTGAGGGAGTTCAATTATTTAATCATGCCTGTGCTCTTGACTTGAAAGGCCAATGCTAGCTCTCGTGTGCTTTCTGTTTAATTTATACCAATACTTAACCTTGTTGGACTGTTCTCTTGTTTGCATGTCTGCTGGTCATGTATCCTGAGTGGAATGGATTGCCCCTGCATTTTCACATCTGCTGAGTTTTATGGGTCTGACCTTGGACTGGTGGCTCTGAAGTTGAAAGCTTTGGGGTAATTTTTTGTATGCATTTCCACAGATATAGAGAACTTTAAGGATGGAGGAAAATCAAAGGCTTCTTTAGTGCATCCTCCTGTTGCATGGCAGATGAAATGTCATGCTTTCAGCAGGAATCTGCAAATATGTAAGTGGGGATTCCTTGTACATTCATCCTATTTTGTTCTCCTGACTCCTTCCCTAACCACCTGCTAGTGTTTTAACTTGTGTATTTGTTCATAATTTTGTTGGCAATGTTGAGAGTATTAGTGACAACGGAAACATCCTTTTCCTTCTTCAAGTGCATTCTTTCTTCTTCTGAGCCTATAATAAGTAGCCTGAAACCCAGACCAGCCTGTGTGTGGTATTTTTGGCTAAGGAAGATGGAACGAGAGAACTGGGGGAACATGGGAACCTGGGAGAAGAGAACCGAGGGGCTGGAAGGATACTGGGTACTAGGAGAAGGGGAGGAAGATTAATGAACTGAGAGCGGAATAGAATTGATGAGGGAGAGAGAAACACTGGACTGGGGGTGGGGAATGGATCAGAGAAGGGGAGAAAAGTTGCATGGTTGGGGAAATCAGTGGAATTGGTGGGGTTGTGTAGTGACTATCCTGAGACTTTAAATTTACATACGTGAATTTTAGACAAATGCTGCCAGGCTTTTTGATGACCCCATTGGACACTTACAAGGATGGTATGTGGGTCCAGCATCAGCTTTAGCTCTTGGTTTGAGGAATAGGTGAAAATCAAGGTGGGTTGTTTTAACTGAACCTCTTTCCTGTCCTAAATGACTGCAAACAATATTCTCATGCCAGGGAGGTAATGAAGGGCAGAGATTGTTTAGATACAGGAGTCAAACTTATTGCCTTCTACTCTTGGAATAAGAACACAAACATTTTGCAGATGTGACCTTTTCAGAGATAAGGTCAAGTCGACTTATAAGCTTTATTTGGACTTATGAATTACTTGTCATTGTGTGTGACTGACAGGGATATTGCATATTTATTTCTATCTTTCTGTGCAAGGTCTGTCACTCTTTTAGAATGTTACCATTGCGGAGTTTTCAAAAACAGCAAAGACTGAAGAATAAAATTGCAACGTTAAATGAATTGAGCTCTTCTTCCAACATCTTGCACAGCCTAATAGTGGAATGAGTGTGGTTCAGTCTAATCACGGTAATCGGTGCAGTATAAGAACATGAGTTAAACAGGATAGAAAATAATAACATGGGAATAATTTAGAATCATAGAATATCAGAGTTGGAAGGGACCTCAAGAGGTCATCTAGTCCAACCCCCTGCTCAAAGCAGGACCAATTCCCAGCTAAATCATCCCAGCCAGGGCTTTGTCAAGCCGGGCCTTAAAAACCTCCAAGGAAGGAGACTCCACCACCTCCCTAGGTAACGCATTCCAGTGTTTCACCACCCTCCTAGTGAAATAGTTTTTCCTGATATCCAACCTGGACCTCCCCCACTGCAACTTGAGACCATTGCTCCTTGTTCTGTCATCTGCCACCACTGAGAACAGCCGAGCTCCATCCTCTTTGGAACCCCCCTTCAGGTAGTTGAAGGCTGCTATCAAATCCCCCCTCATTCTTCTCTTCTGGAGACTAAACAATCCCAGTTCTCTCAGCCTCTCCTCATAAGTCATGTGCTCCAGACCCCTAATCATTTTTGTTGCCCTCCGCTGGACAACTTTAGTAGCAACTCTTACAATCAATTTGCACCCAACATGGAAAAGAGGTGAGAAGGTTCATCAACTGTACTGAGGTCGACACTACAAACTTGCCGAGGCGCAGCTGTGCCATTGTAGCGCTTCTGGTGAAGATGCTCTAAACCGACAGGAGAGAGCGCTCCCATCAGTTTAATAACTCCACCTCCAGGAGAGGCAGTAGCTATGTTGGCAGGAGAAGCTCTCCTGCTGACATAGCACTATCTACTCTAGCACTTAGGTCCGGGGAGTGGATTATTCATGCAGTTAGTATGCAGCAAGTAGATGTTGTCTGTCACATCAGCTCTGGATGGCTCAGCACAGAGTGAGATGTTTCATTGAGTTACACACTCAGGATGTAGCTAAATCACTCGGGCTGTGGATTATTCACATACCTGAGCAATGCAATTATACCGAAGTAATTCTGTAGTGCATACCAGGGGTGTGTTTTCATATTTGTGTGTGTTCATGTATATCAATCATGGAACAGTTCAGAACAGAGCTAAATCAGGTCAATCTACTTCGTCTTTTTTTTCTTTTCTTTAGATTTTTAAATTATTCCCATTCGTTTGCTCTGTGTGCATAAATAATTTTATAAACACACTCATCCAAAACAGAGAAGACAAATACATGTTCTCCCCCCCTCCCCCACGCAAGTAGCAGATGATACAAGTACTTAAGTCAATGTTTCTCAAACTGGGGTCGCCGCTTGTGTAGGGAAAGTCCCTGGTGAGCCAGGCCGGTTTGTTTACCTGCCCCATCCACAGGTCTGGCCGATCGCGGCTCTCACCGGCCGCGGTTCGCTGCTCCAGGCCAATGGGGGCTGCTGCAAGCGGCGCGGGCCAAGAGACTTACTGGCCGCTGATTCCAGCAGCCCCCATTGCCCTGCAGCGGCGAACTGCGGCCAGTGGGAGCTGCGATCGGCTGGACCTGCAGATGGGGCAGGTAAACATACCGGCCCGGCCCACCAGGGGCTTTCCTTACACAAGCGGCGACCCCAGTTTGAGAAACACTGACCTAGTGGGTTCAAAATGCAGCTATTTAGCTCTTTCCTACCATGCCCATCTCAGTAGACTCTGATGATACATCATGTAAGGCCCTGGGATTCCTGGCCTAGAGTCGTCTGAATTGCAGGCCAGCAGAAAACCAGACAGATTAATGTCAGAACCCTTCCTGTGGTTCGTCAGAAGTTTGTTGAACCTGGCATGTTTCTGTGATGCAGTTTTGGGTTGGATTAATTGGCAGTTCCAACCACCTCTAGCTTAGCTCCCAACTCTGCTGCAGACTTTATGCAACTTCGGTCAAGGGGCTTAGGGTATATCTACACAGCCAAACCTGTGCCTGTACTAACCTTCCCAAGCTGGCCTAAACTCAGCTAGCATGGGCAACAATAACAATCGTGAAGACCGTGCAATAAGGGCTTCAGCATGGGTAGTACAAGCCTGGTACAGGTCCTAGGTACATGCTTGGCTAACTAGCTGACTCTGAAGCCTGTGTTGCATTGTCTTCACCGGTATTGTTTACTCTGCTAACTGGATGCAAGCTAGCTCAGGTGGACTAGCCTGTGCATGGTTTTTGCTGTGTGGACAGTGTGTGGACCCACACACACACACCCACAGTCTCACTCTGCATGGGTTTGTCGTCGGTGAAATGGGTACAATAGTAATTCCTTGCATGTGAGGATAAATGCATTCGTGATTGTGAAGTGCTCTGGAAGTACAGTGATCGGGCCTCAAGAACCTAGCAGGTTCACAAATACATTTAGGTAGCTCTTTTCTCCTAGTCTCATCTCAGGAGACTCTCAGCACCTAAAACATCTGAAAACAGTTGGCTTCCAAAGCTAAATCCCAGAAGGAAATGGAATGTGTAACTCAGCATAACATCTCACCCAGTGCTGAGCCATCCAGGGCTGATGTGACAACCAACATCTACTTGCCGCATACTAATGCCATGTGCAGCAATGCCATTTGAGAGTTTAACTCGGAGTCAACTTTCAATCACCAGTTTTGCCTTTCTGATGTGAAGGTTTTCTTTCCAAATGGACCTATTTGTGTAAATTGCAAGCAGCCTGTTTGGAGTCTGACTATTTTTATGCAGTCCTAGGAGAGCAAGGTAGGGGTTTTATGGAGTGAGCTCTCGGGTAGACACACATTTGACTCAAAGTGCGCTGAGTTATCAAGTTTCTCCAAGGGCAACCATATATCTTCTGTATCCAGAGTCAAATTATATTTGACATTTGATTTAAAGCCTGAGACATCTTGGTGCTAAAGAGGAGTATGAGTGCTAAAGCAGGAGGGGATTCAATTTGACAGAACAGATGTTTCTATTCCTATCTTACCTGGCCGGGCGACAGATGAGTTCTAATCCCCACCCGCCATTCCATCCACTGAAAATTACTGAGCTAGCACTCTACTGAAATGACACTTTTTCAAAATTATTTTCCACCTGGCTATTTCAGAGGCTGCACTGGAACTGGCAGTTAGTAACATGTGCTCGTTCCCTTGTACCCAGAGGTTTCATTTAAAACTTGGGAAAAGTTCACACACAGCACAGCAGAGAGCAATCCCTGACTTTGCCACTGTGGAAAGTGGGGCTGTTCTGTCAAGAGAGCGTGTTCGTGCTCGGACACAGCCTTTATTTTAGCCTGTCTTATGGGCATTTACTCCCAGGAGTGCTCCAATTGACTCTGTTTTAAAGCTCTTGAAGCTTGAGGAGTGTGTGGGGCAGCTCGGGGGCATGGGCGTGCACAGGTGGCTTTAAGACACATTTGTGGCCCCCTGCCCTTGGAGCTGGTCACTTGCTGTGGTGGTCCACAGCAGACTCAGGGCTGCTCTATTTTACGCAGGTGCCAGTGTGGCCACAAGGGCCCGCTCTAGAAGCTGGGGATCTCTGCGGCACAGGGATAACCTAGCCATGTCCTAAGGACTGGGGGAGGTGGTAGTCACAATAGCATAACTAAATTACACCGGCTTGTAACAGGAGCAACACAAAGTGATGAACCTGTTGCAGTGGGGTTATCCATTGGCATAAGACAACAGAATGCAGCCCAGGATTATCTTGCTTTGTGTTTTCTCCATCTATTCAATACATGTTATTGCACAATTATATTTTGCCTTTTGGTGTCCATTCCATCATACTACCTTAGTGCTATGGTGAATATCATTGTGTGCAGCCCATTTATTAGGAAGGTCTATTTTTTATGATTCTATATATAATGCATGGCAGAAAATACTATTGCTCAGGTCAAGATGGCCCCTTATACATGCCTGTGTTGTTTCTTTCATTATATTTGTATTTAATGTGTCTTAGGCAGACACATTTCATACATCTTAATTATCTGATTATCTTTCAAGATGTAGATATCCTTCCTGTCTCCAAGGAGGGGAAAGGATGTGGGGAAGGAGATGTGGACTATGAGAATAGATGGAAATAAAGGAAGTCACACCTCAGATCAAATTGTTTTCACATTTCCTTCTGTATTGATTTTTTTCAAAAGCTGATTATTGTGGCCGTTCTGCAAGCCAGTCTCATTAGGAACCCATTGATTGTGAAGCCTCATTACTGCTCCAGATGTTGGGATTTGGAGAGAATAGATAAGGGGAGGGGGGAATTAAGGCCAATGTTTTATTACCTTAATGTTTGTTGTGCTCTTTGGGCTCTTCCTAGATATATATTTTTAAAGCTACACATTAATTATCGTCTTTACACAATAACCTCCCTGCCTTTAAAAAGGTCAAAGAGGGAATGGATGTCTTTTCCATCATAAAAAGCAGCCTGGGATTGATTGAAATGGTGAAAGCCCATTCGACTCTTTTTGCTGCAAAATGGATGTACTTTTAATGGCTTCCCCCGGCTTATCTATGCTGCAAAGAGCAGAAGCGCCATCGTTAACTTACCAACAGCACTAAATATCACAGTCTACTGGACCGTGTCCTTTGGTTGCAAAGTTCCTCCTTTGTGTGGCTACCTGGGCAGGCAAAGAGAGCCTTGCAAAAGTGCTGCTAAAATTATGTCATGATTTTTGGGCCAATCTCATGATTTTGGGGGGGTCCGACTCATGATTTTTTGAGCTCTTGAAGTTGGCAATACTGTAACAGTCACCAAAGAGCATACCCACATTTGTTACATAGACATTCGTGTAGTGTGTCACTGCAGAACTGGGAACCTATGGCAACATTTTAAAACCTTGCAATGTTTGCTTGCCATCTTCTCTTTAACCACACGCTTCGTCTCCGAAAGTCTAACACTAGTCACTGCTTGTTTATATATACGCCTTATCCCAGCGTTGCTTCTTGGAACAGCATGTGCAGTGTTATACACCAGGGAGAGCTCAGTTCAGTTTAGCATTGCTGAAGTCATTAGACTGTGTGACAGCATAAAGAACACTGTGCTTGTTCTCTCATCGACACTCCTGCTTAACAGGCAGCAAATATGTGGTGTAATTGCCACATCATATGCCTCTGCCATGCTGACCTGGATTTCTGTAATAGCTGCCCAAAATTGTATTATGCTGTATCAGTTGTTCAGTATTCCAGGCCTGTTCCTTGCTAACCATTATGATTTATTTGTACCTTTCATTTTCTTTATTGACAGCTGTTTTTATCCTTTAAGGTTACTGTGGCAACAGGAAGAATGGCCAGATGCCTTTTTTGTCTGTAGCATCTATAGGTATATATATATGTAGCATTTATATGTCACAGATATGTTGATGTATAGAACCAAATTCCACTGTAGGGAGGGAAGATGTTAGACTGTAGGAACAAGCAGCATTGCTATTATTTAGCAATTAGCAGGTGTATGGGTGTCTTGAGCCCTGTCTTAAAAAACACTTTTCCTGAAGGCTTTCCCCAGGTCTGTATTTTAGAGTCACCCAGGACTTATGCTGACACCACTGTTCATTACTAAAAGAGAAGCAGCACTGATGGGATATCCCATTTAATACCGGACACAGGGAGATTCCTGAGAAAGTATTTCCCGCGTTACACAGCAAAGGGCGCACAAAGGGCCTGATACTCCTCTTGAGCTCGTGTAAATCAGGAGTGCCGTCAGTGGAGTTACATTGGTTCAAATGAGGAGACTCTGGTCCACATTCTCTCAAGTGGCTTTACGAGAACCAGGGGGGCCATTCATTGGAATGAATGGCAGGTAAATGTAGAAAGAGGGAAAGAGAAATTGGCCCCACCCATTGTGGAATTCACTGCAGTAGGAGGTAAGAGTCATATGTTGCAGCTGCATTTTTAAAGCAGTTGGTTGATTTTTATGGCCAGCAATAATCAACTGAGAATTTTACAACTAATAACAATATACCTCATAAAATCAAGGTAAATCAGATTTCATGCTACAGGGCATTACGGAGCCAATCCAACTCCATTGAGGGTCTTTCCATTGACTTCAGGGGTCTTTTGGATCAGGTCAGAATGGATCACAACAGGGGTCAAGGAAGTCTATTTCACTCTCAAAGAGAGCACTGAAAAAATACGTTTAGAGCAGGACCAGTTTCTTTGACTTCCTCTGTTCATAGCTCTTATATAGTGTTCTTCATCTGTAGATTTCAAAGCCCTTTAGAAAGGAAACTAATTAATTGTCATTTTACAGATCAGGTAAAAGAATCCTAAAAAGATGAAGTGACTTAATCAAGGTCACCTACCCAGTCAGTGGCAGAACCAGGAGTAGACTCAGGTCTCCTACCTCTCTCTCCTGTGTTCTGTCCACTAGCCTTCCTGTCTCCATACCATCCTTACTGAAAAGCCCTATAGAATGAGATAGAAAATAATAACCTTTCCATATGACTTTTTTTAAGCTAAGTAGACAACTGTGTGGAATTTTAGAGGGCATTAAAAATAACTTAGAAAAGAGATAATTTTCTGTTGGAATCTTTTGTTCTTGAGTCACTTCTACAGAACCCTAATGGTTTCATCTCAGAAGGGAAGGATGGTCTGGTGACTAAGACAATGGTATGGGACTCAGAACACCTGGGTTTGAATTTTGGCTCCCCCAGACCTTGGGCAAATCACTTAAACTCTGTCCCTCAGTTCCCCATCTATGAAATGGGCACAATGATACTTCCTTTCTGTCACATCTATTTAGACTGTACACTCTTCAGCGCAGGGATTAATCCTTTGTTTGTACAGCTCTTGGTGGAATGTGGCACCATCATAAATAATACTTTTATATTCTACAGGACTTTTCTAAAAGGGTGGGGTAATAGCAACTCCAGGAGGCAGGATCCAGGACTTGACGGATCAGTATTCTGAGTCTTTACAATAAGTCTGTTATTCCTAAAGCAAAGAAATTGCCTGCCTATTGATGTATAATGATGGGATTTTAACTGGTGATGCCATAAGGTAATGAGAGGTGGCAGAACGTTCACTTGCATGGGGAAGAGCATTCAGAGTCCTTAAATACCCTGTGCTTGGAGTCAGTGACAGGGGTCACTTGACCTCAACTCACTGTGACTCATGCCTTACTAGTCCATCCTATCGTCAACAGGAGCAGCAGCCCACCTGCAATGTGAAGGCTTCTCCAGTCTCAGTCAGTCTTCTCTTACTCACCAGCTTGTCTCTGACTCACCAGCTTGTCTGCTCTGTGGACACATACAATGAATGATACAATAGAAGGAAAAGCCAGGGACAGGGTTTGATGCATTAGCACAATTTGAAAATTAACTTGTGTCTTTGCATCAGCATCCTAATTGGGATTTCGTCAGGCTCTGTCATGCTTTCACTTAGTTACTTTGCTCTCTCTCTCTCTCTCTCTCTCTGTATAGTGGACTCATGCTGCATTGACAGCCCTGGCTAGTGACCCCCTCTCTATATTTACAGAACAGCAGACAGCTGTTGTTGTCGGGAGTACTGCAGTACCCAGAGGCCCAGCTGATGCAGAGAGACTGAGGCCTGGTCTACACTACCGAATTAGGTTGACTCAAGGTGCCTTAAGTCAACCTAATTATGTCAGTGTCTATGCTGCTGCTGCCAAAGTAAATGGCCTGCTACGCCAACATCATAACTCCACCTTCACAATGTTGATGTAGTTAGGGCTGTGTAGACACTGAATTACTTACATCGGCTGTTGGCTGTCTGCCCTGAGTGGGGCTGACAGCTGGACCCTGCCCCTTGCCATGGCACTGACAGCCCGAGCTGTCAGTCAGGTGCCAGGCTCACAGCTGGGTTCCCCCAGCCACGGTGATGAAAGCTAGGTACTGGGCTCACAGCTGGGCCCCACCTCCACCTTGGCGCTGACAGCTTGGGCTGTTGGGCTGCAGCTGTTAGTGTCCCACGATGCCCCACTTCAGTCGGTGGAAGCGCTTCTGCTGTGGACATGCACAGCCAACAGAAGGAGCACAGTGTGGGTGTGAACCACCCCTTTCATTACTGCAGGGGGTGTACGTCAACTTAACTGAATTTTGTCGTGAACACAAGCCCTAAGTAACTCGCCCAAGGTCATACACCGTGAATGAGTCTGTGGCAAAGGCAGAAACTGAATCCACATTTTTTGAGTTCCAGTCCAGTGCCATAGCCAGCCTTCCTCTCAACAACTATGATCCCTAGTTTACATGGGGAGTTTATATAAAGTCGCCCACCAACAAAACATATAATGAGACAGTAGCAGAGCAAGAAATAGAACCCAAGATGCCTAGTTTGCTGCTCTAACCACTAAGCTATATTGCCATTGTGGGAAACAGTTGTGTGGGATAGCAATGGCAATTTAAGATTCCCTCCCTCTACCCCTGACAATATTTGATCAGAGCTATGAGTTTGTGATATGCAGTATGTAGATTCAGTAGACAAGTTGGTGTCTGAGCGTTGGGGAAAGCTAGCAATATCGGATCATGAACTCTTACCAGAATTGTCATATTTATTGAGTCATCTATAAGAGCAAAGCCAAGTGAAAAACACACTCATGAGATCTTCATACATGAGTCACATTTTCTGTCTTTGTGTCTGTGATGACTGGTTCACATGAACTGGCCGTACGTGGAATTACGGCATTGTCATTCCCAAATGTGAAAGGAGCTTGTGCTGGGGTCCACTTGCCCCGCATTGGAGATGAAGGGGTTAACCAGCACTCGTGGTCACACCCCCTCACCCCTGCTGGGCCATGCTGCAACTGGGGTACTGGTATAAAAGGGAGCAGAGCAGCGCAGTCAAGGCTGACCGCTGAGGAGGGAGGACGCACCTGGCAGGCTCCAGTCGCAAGCTGCAGAAGCCAGAGACTCTGAGACCCAGGAAGACATCCAGATCCCTGTGGACACCCAAGGAAGTTTGGAGCCGCCGGGAGCAGCACATGCCGAGGAACCTAGAGAATCTGGAGACACCCGGACAACTTCCTCGGGAGACACGGTAGGATGTGGCTCAGGGGAAATAGACATGGGACTGGTTATAGAACTGGATGTTAAGTGAGCATGTTTTGGTCCGATCTCTGCTGACTCAGTGGCGAACACACTCACCACTGCCAGGCCCTGGGCTAGGACCCAGTGGACTAGGGAGGGCCTGGGTCCCCCTACCCCAGGCACCCCCCACCCTCCAGCTGGTGACCCACTTCCCCAACTGGACATTAGGCTGCACAGCCCTGCGGAGAATGGCAGCCTCACGACTCTGGCCAGTAGGCCATACAGCCCTGTGGAGAATGGCAGCCTCACGACTCTGGCCAGTAGGCCATACAGCCCTGTGGAGAATGGCAGCCTCACGACTCTGGCCACTAGGCCATACAGCCCTGTGGAGAATGACGGCCTCACAACTCTGGGCACTAGGCCATACAGCCCTGCTGAGAGGGGCAGCCATATTTACTGTGATCTTTAGGCCCTACTGTCCTGAAGAGAAGAGTAGCCAGGTGGACTCAGCCATGGGACTGCAACACCCTTGCCATGCCCCAAAGGGGAATGAGATGCACTCGCCCCGCAACAGAGCTGGATAGCCTTTGTCTAGATCCTGTCTACGTACATCAGTAGAAAGGCCAAGCTGAATGGGTATTGAGATTGAATGTGCTCTGAGCCCTTAGACATCCATTCAGGTAAGGGATAAAGCACATTAGGGATTCTATACTAGTCATCCTAATTCTATGTGCCATTTACAGCTTCGGGCACTACAGTAATGCAAGTGATTTATTATTAATTACAATAAGTAATCAAAAATAGCTCTCCCAGAAGAAGGACCCACCTGGGAATATAGGCTCAGGTGCTCCAGAGCAAAATAATAGCAGAGCTGCCACAATATAAATCCATGGTACGCCCACACCTTGAATACAATGCGCAGTTCTGGTCGCTTCATCTCAAAAATATATATAAGATTGGAAAAAGTACAGAGAAGGGCAACAAAAATGATTAAGGGTATGGAACAGCTTCCATAAAAGGAGAGAAAAAAGATTGGGGCCTGTTCAGCTTACAAAGAGATGGCTAAGATGGGATATGAGGGAGGTCTATAAAATCATGAATGGTGTGAAGAAGGCGAATAAGGACATGTTCTTTACCCCTTCACATAATACAAGAACCAGGGGTCACCCAATGAAATTAATAGGCAGCAGATTTAAAACAAACATAAACACAACACACAGTCATCCTGTGGAACTCATTGCCAGGGGATGTTGTGAAGGCCAAAAGTATAACTGGGTTCAAAAAAAAATTAGATAAATCCAGGGAGGATAGGTCCAAGATGGTCAAGGATGCAACCTCATGCTCTGGATATCCCTAAACCTCTGACTGCCAGAAACTAGGACTGGATGACAGGGGATGGAGCA
Source organism: Trachemys scripta elegans (assembly GCF_013100865.1). NCBI lineage: Eukaryota > Metazoa > Chordata > Testudines > Emydidae > Trachemys > Trachemys scripta. The sequence goes on from NC_048303.1 coordinate 7,666,923, forward strand.
CTCAAAATTGCCCTGTTCTGTTCATTCCCTCTGAAGCAGCTGGCACTGGCGACTGTCAAAAGACAGGATACTGGACTAAAACGATCATTGATCTGACCCAGTGTGGCCATTCTTAAGCTGGTCAACATTTTTTCACTGAAATTGTGTTTTGATGAAAAATAGCTTTTTGACTAAAGTGAAAACTTTCACTGAGCAGTTTCATTTTGGTCTACATTTTCTGGGGTTTTAATGAAAAACTGTCAATTGAAAATTGAACATTTTTTGGATGAGGGGGTCGGCAAACATTTTCGGGTTTTGGATGCTAATTTTTTTTAAATAAAAATGATGTTTGACAACCAAGATCGCCACAAAAGATAGTAGGATGGTGCATGTGTGCCGGGCAGTCTGTCCCAGAAGAAAATGGCTCCTGATTTCAGGAAGTCCATAGAGCAGTGTTTTATCAAATTTTCAAAAGCTAAGCCCCTCCTTCAGGAAAATGAAATCAGTTGTGCCCTCCATGCAACCTTGTCATATGATGTTAAAGAGCTATCCTTCTTAATTTATACATCTTCCATGCCCTTTCCACCTCCTCAACACTGTTTAATGTTCTGTGCCCCAGTTTGTGTTAGTCTTCATAATATGGTGGTACTTCTACTTTCCTATGTGTTTTGATCAGAAGTGAAAGAGTTAGCAATGCTGATATTTAAAGTATCATTATTCATTTCTTAGCACCCACTGAAATGAATGGGGCTGCTCATTTTCAGAGCTATTGTTTCAGGCTTTCTGCAAATTCAGGCAGACATCTCTGTATCACTTAGCATTTACCTACACAGGAAAATTAATCCAGAATATGGCACAGTGTGGAATTAAAGTAAATTAACTCTTTTGAATAATTGTAAAACATCCACACATGCAATTAATCAGGAATAGTTAATCCAGAGTATCTATTCTGGAATAATCCCTGCATACACTCCCTTCATTTTTAGAAAGTTTCCTTGACAACTAGAGAAGTCTTCATTTTTTAATGAAGCTGGAACTAGAGTGAAATTGAGACACCTGTCTATGTCCCAGCTAGTCCTTTGTCCCTCAGCTAAGAAGACATGTCCCACACTTAAAGAGAAACTTCCTTAGAACTTTAAAGATACAGTCAACACAGAACAAAATCATGACAGTTACATAGCTCAATACATCATAAAGCTTTTTTCAGCAGTTCAAAAATGTGATAATTTTGTTTTTAAATAGAGTTTCAGGGGCTAGAGTTGTGGGGTTATGTATAGGGATTATCATGAATGGCAGTGAAATTTGAGGTATTGTAGTAGTTTCCCCCCCATAATTGCTCTTTGATAGTTATGCCCTTTATAATAGTTAAAATAAATCAGAATTATTGGTTTATTATTTATTATTTTTATTATGGTAGTGCCTAGGAACTCCAGGTATGGACCAGGACCTCACTGAGAATGAGGAGACCTTGGTTCCATTTCTGGCTCTGTCACTGACCTGGGGCAAGCCACTTTCCTTCTCTGTGCCTCAATTTCACCTCTGTACAATGGAAAATGTGGTCTAGATAAAATTACTACAAGGTGAGTGTGCAGCTGGTTGAAAGACTGTACTCAGAGTAATTATCAATGGCTCACTGTCAAACTGGGAGGGCATATTTAATGGTGTCCCTTGGGGATCAGTTCTGGGGTTGGTACTCTACAATATTTTCACTATTGACTTGGATAATAGAGTAGAGATATGCTTATAAAATTTGCAGAAGACACCAAGCTGGGAGGGATTGCGAGCACTTTGGAGTACGAGATTAGAATTCAAAGCCATCTTCACAAATTGAAGGATTGGTCTTAAATCAACAAGATGAAATTCAATAAAGAAAAGTTCCAAGTACTTCACTTAGGAAGGAAAAAATCAAATGCATACCTATGAAATGGGGAATAACTGCCAAGGAGTAGTACTGCTGAAAAGGATGTGACGGTTCTGGTGGATCACAAATTGAATATTAACCCAACAATGTGATGCAGTTTTGAAAAAGGCTAATAACGTTCTGGGGTGTACTAACAGGAGTGTCATATGTAAGAGACGGGATGTAATTGTCCCACTCTGCTAAGCACTGGCGACACCTCAGCCGGATTAATGTGTCCAGTCCTGAGTGCCACACTGTAGGAAAGAAGTGGGCAAATTGGAGAGTCCAGAGAAGAGCAACAAAAACCTGACCTATGAGGAAAGGTTTAAAAAAAACTGGGCATGTTCAGTCTTGAGAAATGAAGACTGAGGGATGACCTGATAATAGTTCAGGCACACAACTGGTTTTCAGCCTTTAAAGAAAGACACTGAAATTCCCTTTATTTCAGACTGTTGCTACAACACTGGGTCTCCATTTGGATCCCTATGGCTATGTCTACATGCAAAAAATCACCCACAGCAGCGGTCATGCTCTCTGGAGTGGTTCACGACCATGAGTGCCTACCTCAGGGCAGACTGTCAAAAACAAGGCAGACACTCCAAACTGGTGGTATGTTCTATACTTTGATATCGCCACCACATGTTTGTTAACATATGCAATCTCTTTGATCATTATAACAGTCTTACCATGGAAGCACAAATAGTTCCCTTAGTTTGTCAGTTTGTAGCTAACGTCTATGGCCTTGGCCAGAGCTGGCACTTGGTTTACCAGTCTCACAGCAGCACATCTGAGCCTGAGTCTAGAGACTCAGGTATGCGCAATAGGACTAAAAATAGCCATGTCTACATTCTCATTTGGGCTAGAGCTTGGGCTCTGAAACCCACGTTCCTCCCTGGGTTTCAGAACCCGAGTTCCAGCCCAAGCAGGAATGTCTACACAGCAATTTGTACCACAATAGCGGAAGCCCAAGTTGGTAGACTTGCTATCGTGTTGTGTGGGGTTTTTTTTGGTTTTCTTTCAGGGTAGACATACCCCACAAAACTCCAGTAATAGAATATTTAACCAACCAAGTGATCTTGCCTTGGTTTTATGCCTGTGTAACATGGACTTGTAATGGACTTACAACTGGTTTGAGCAGGTGAAACAGAGCACAACTGGGCCCATTTGTTGTGCAGTATGTAATAATGCATACTTCATGACAAACGATTAAAGAATGTAGCTGTAATTAGTAATCCTCTTACATAGTTTATAGGCAGAACCTGCAAGCCGGCATCACGCAGTAAAGAGAACGCATATAATAGTTACTCTACTTTGATTTTAAAATTCTCAGGTCCTTTTAGAGAATAAGCTTCCTTCTGAGAAGCAAACAGTCATCACACCCTACAGGAAAGAAATTTCAACAGTGATCTTTGTGACACCTCCCTATTTCTGACCAGGAAAGGAAGAGGCAATCACAGTTTGGTCCGGATATTTTGTTTTCCCCTCTCTTTCACAGACACGGGTCTTTAAAATCCAATCTTTATAGATCTCTGAATGTTAAATCTAATACAGTTATCTTATTCCTATATTAAGAAGGTCAGTAGTTACCAGTAGTTTTTTTTCAGCCATCTTACCAACTGAATGCTGGCATTTAGTAAATCAAGTATTGGTTACAAATTAGAGAAGTAGGGAGCTAAATTAGATGCAGCCTGGAGTCTCTGCTTGAAGGTTGAAAGTTTAAATGCTGTTCTGGGTAAAAGCCTGCCTGAACTCCATATGTCAATACCTTAGCATTGTAGTGAAAGGTATTCTGTCCGTGTGTGTGTGGGGCAGTGCTTACCCAAACCAGAATATGGATGTTTCAGCTGGAATCCTCTTTATTAATGGCAATTATATTTGTCCGCTAATCTTCCACTTACATAAATGAGACTGTATGGGGGAGAAGAAAGTCATGTGTAGCTGACTAGATCCAAGAGGGTGTAATAAGAAAGAAGAGAAACTATCTCTGGTTCAAATACAATCCATGGAGTTACTGCCCTACAGATAGCATCTTTGGGTGCTAGTTTGGTGGCCAATGGGAAATGGATTTCTCTTGGGCCAATTTCTAGTTGGACAGCCACATCACAGGTACCACTACCAGAAATGGCACTTATTGGAACTCTCGATTATGTCTCTGAGAGACCAATAAATTATCCTGTAAACTAAACTACCGCTTCACCAATGGAGATAGCCCCGCCCCTGTTTGGTCTGATGCATATGGACAGGTGGGCATCGGCTGCTCATATTCTGTGAGTGTAAAACTCCTTTCGCCTGGCCCACAATACAGAGAGGCTGCAAAAGGCCATATGCACTATATTATGCTCTGTGTGAAGGGCATAAATGATGCACAAGGCTGTATGGACTGGGATGAATTTCACCCTGGATAAACAGCCCTAGAGAATGAAATCTCTCTGGCGTAGCCTCTAAATTCACTTTTTAAAAGAAAGAAATGCTCCTGGTTCACACCATAGCTTGGCTTTTTTAAATTATTTTTATTTTATTTTATTTTTGCATTGAAGTCCATGGGCTAAATACAAGCCATTAAAGAGCTGACATAAAATCTCTTAAGAATCTTTAACTTATGTTCTTTTGGCAAGCGAGAACATTCCTGCCTTGAGAGAGTCATACACTGAGTAAGACATTTTCTTTACCCCCTCTGGGAAAAGCAGATAACTACCTGTTTTACAGCCTTCTGTGTTCCCAGGATTGTCACTTGTGACTGATAAAGGAAAATGCCATATTGGATGCAATTTGGACATTTTTTTTTCACTGAGTAAAAGAAAGTAGCTGAAGTTTGTTGTTGTTTGACTGAACTTCTGAGACCATGGTGGTGTGTTGGTATCTGTTTGATAACAGATTTCTGTGCCTCCCTTCCAGCTCTACATGTTTGTTAAAAAAGGAGGGGGGAAGGGTGAAAATTCACTGTGGTCATCCAGGAAAAATTACACTTCTATCTGTGTAGGTACTTATCTGGCCCTTGTCATCGGAATATCTGTGCCCCACACAGTCACAACTGGATTTTACCCTCCCAGGACTTCCGTAAGGTAAGAAAGTGCCATCCCTGCCATTTTACATATAGGGAACTGAGGCACAGGGTAGAGTGAATGATTTACTTTTTTGAACTTACACAAGAAGTCTGAGGCTGAGTCAGGATTTGAACCCAGTCGAGTGCTTTATTATTTAGACCATCCTTCCTAGCTTTTTGAGCTTCTTCAGAAGTTTATGCAGAACAGGTTCTCTGATGTTTACACCTAATGGATGTTCTTGTTTGTATATAAATGTCAAATGAGTAATGATGATAGGATGCTGTGTAACACTTTGGGTTGTGATATCAGGTGTGAGGAGGAGTCTGCAGAGAGCTACTTCCATGGCACATGCAGTAGAAAAGCACAGTAATACTCTCTGTGAATAGAAACTGCTCAGTCCTTGCTCCCTCCAGAAGCAAATCACCTGGAGAAAGGTAGGGAGGAACTGAAGGCATGGCCCTGTCTGCTTAGCAGCAGCACCTACTAGGAGGAGAAAACAGGCCCTGAGGACCACACCCACTGAAGTCAGTGGGAATCTGTGAAGTACAGGGTTATTTAATGATCTAAGGTTTATAATCACAAATCTGTTGTAACAAAAGTTACATTTTCTTTGCATCCCCCATCTTTTGAACACCAAATGCTAGTTCCCTTATCATTCAGGAATGGAATGGCCCAGGAAAAAAAATATCATTTCCCCTTCCATATATTTTTTTTTCAAAATTTGAAACATTTCAACCAGCACTATCCAATATTGTGGGCCAGGTTCACTGTTTTTTTTTCTAAAACATAGTTCTAAAGAAGTTCATAGATGTATCCCCATTTACACCAGCTCAGGATCTGGTCCTCTATAATTATATTCAGGCTTTTAAATGGCGGAAATCACTATTTAAAGGTCAAAATTCATCTTTTCAAAAGTCTTTCCCATCAAGCTTAAAAAATAATTGCAAAAGAAACCATCAAATAATTTTGAATGCTGACTACATTTCAGGATTTTTCAATCAGTGAACAGATATTTCACCAGCAAAAGAAGTCTAAATTCAATAAAATCCATTGTGAACTATTTGCTCAGCTCTGTTAACAACCCCTTAAATGATTAAAGTTGCTACAATTTAAAGTATCTTTTTTTTAATATCACAGTATTTCCCAGTGGCCCTAATCTGCATTAGACACCCAGTGTGCCAGTTGCTAGACAAACACGTATAAAGACATGGACCTTGTACCAAAGAGCAGTCTTTTCATTCCTGTTCTTCTTGTTTGCCTTTACATTGACCTCACTGTGACAATGAAAACAAACAGGTCCTTTTGCTTTTGTTCATAGCTTGCTACTACTCACTTTCAGTAGAGGGGAAAGGGTAGATGTGGGATGTGATCATATAGCCCTGCTGTCTCCCTACTAGAGCTGGGAGATAGATAGAGAGATAGATAGTAAATTTGTTGAAAAAGGCATATGGGTCAAATTTGGCAAATAGCCAGAACAAACATCTTAGAAATGTTAATGTTTTGTTTTGAAAATATCAAAATGACTCATTTCAACATTTTTTGTTGTTGTTTTGAAGTGTCATTTTCCAAACAAAAATGTTGATTCAAAATGACACCAAGAATTTTGGTTGGTTGGTTTGATTTTGTGTTTTGGTAGAAAAACAAACAAACAAAAAGAGTTTTGGTTTGAAATGAACCGATTCCCTCCCCCTGGATTTTTCAGTTTCCCCATGAAAGGGGAAAATCAGTTAGCAGCACAGCTTCGGTTTCATAGCCAGATGCATATTGGTACCCTCCAACAGATGGCAGCACTGTTCACACACTCCTTGCCTGCTACGGAGATTTAGGAGGGTGTATGAGACAGCACAGTACTACATTGCCCCCTATTGTGGATCAGTGGATAATAGCCACAAGTCACCTTCTTGTGTGTGAGGGGGGTTATTTATTCCCCTCCACCCCTTTCTGGCTGGTTTGTTGAGTGAAGCTGCTGTTCCATTCTTTCCATGTCATCTGGTGTTTCTTTTAATCCCCATTGTTGGATGAAGTGCTTTCAAATGTATGGAAAGTTTTACACTTGATTGTGACAACTCGCTAACGTGAAGGGCAAGTGAAATATCAATCAGACTGGGCATCGGTGACAGGAGCTGACTGCCTGAGGCAAATTGTCACTTTCCCAAGCCCCAGATTCCTGGAGTGTATAGTAAAATCCTGCTAAATGTCACAACTAGACCAAAAATAATAATAATACAAAAAAGTTCTTTCAACAGGTGTCTTTGACTTGTTCACTCCAGTCAGACTCTGGACTACGCTGTGCACAGAGTTTGTGAGAAAATATACATCTCTCTGTTTCGGGATGGTTGGCAGGGAAGAATTTTGTCAGCTCAAAGGACGCTGTCAAGTATCTCCATTTTGTACTGCTTCCATTGCATTGGTAGCTGAGTGGTGGTCTCATTTTTACCTTAGATAAATAGGGAGGAATTGCACAAAACTCCTAGGTTTCCCTGAAAGACTCATAAAGTCCTGCAAAGCTTGGCTGAGTTTCAAGTTTTGTGGAGAAAATACCAGCTACTAAAGGGCTCTTTACCCTAGCAGAGAGAGAACATAAGAACGGCCCCACTGGGTCAGACCAAAGGCCCATCTAGCCCAGTATCCTGTCTTCTGACAGTGGCCAATGCCAGGTGCCCCTGTAATCATCAAGTGATCCATCCCATGTCGTTCATAAATCGGGGCCCCATTATGCAAGGCACTTTCCATAGACATGACAATTCTTGCTCCGAAGGCCATACAGGTTATTTAGTTGATAGGATTGAGTTTTCTACTTGGTGGAACTACCGAGAAGACCAGAAGACCAGAAACAGTAGTGGATTAATGATTTTGCCGCCCCTAGGCCCTGAAATAATCGCCGCCCTGCCCACCCCTGACCCGCCCCGATTCCACCCTTTATCCACCCCCATTCCAACCCCTTCCCCAAAGTCCCCACCCCAACTCCGCCCCCTCCCTGCCCCTATTGGATCCCTTCCCCAAATCCCCGGCCCGGCCCCGCCTCTTCCCCCAGCATGCCGTGTTTCCCCACCTCCCCCCTCCCTCCCTGCCCCATGAAACAGCTGTTTTGCGGTGCAAGCACTGGGAGGGAGGGGAGAGAAACAGGATGCGGCGGCGTGCTCGCGGAGGAGGCGGAGGTGAGCTGGAGTAGGGGGTCGGGGTGGGGAGGGAGCAGAGCTTCTCCGTGGGTGCTCAAATTTGCCACCCTAGGCCTAGGCCTTGTCGGCCTCAGTGATAATACACCGCTGACCAGAAATAGTCTGTTCAAGCTAAATCTCTTCTTATTCTTATTTTTAATCTTCTTGTTTAGAATCTGTCAGCTGTTGCATGTCTACAGTAAACACAACACCATATGCATGCAGCAATTATTTTCCTTGCACGGCTTACATTAAAATTTTCTTCAGTTACATATAATGCCACTTGTTCCACTGCTGTTGTACAAAATGCTGTTAGAATTAAGGTTTCTTTCTTTAAGACTAATCTTTACAAGCCACTGTTTGCTTTGAACCAGCATACTATCATCTTTTTTATGGCATCACATCAGGTTTATGTATAATTCAATCAATACCTTGGAGGCAAACTATTTGATGATTACAATAAAAAAAATCTCATTTTGCTGTACTTTGTAGAGGTAGTTCCATTACTGCATGTCACGGAGTTAAAAGAGTTTATGGGACTGTAACCCCCAAAGGACATTTTAAACATATGCTTTTTATGACAACTAAACTCCAAGATAAACGAAAACATTAAAATAAGATATTGGGATCATTTCCTTTTGTCTTTGATTGATATGAATGGGGGTCATAAACGAAAAAGTTCCTCCCCTTTGCACAATTTAGTATGTTACAAGCAGAAAGATAAATATATTTTCCCCTGTGCACTTTGAATGAGTAATAGCACAGCAGCAATACAAGACCTTGCTCAACTGGAATGACTTGAAAGCTGAAACTTGGTCACAGGGCTTGAATGGTGAACTTTTAACATGGTCTTTTGTCTTCCTCTCTGGTCTCTCCTCAAGCTTTCTCTGAGGGAGGTTATTTTTAATGCGGGGTAGGGGGAATATTTATACTCCCTATTATAAAGTGTTTTTATGCTTTAGGCAACAGCTACAGTTACTGATAATATCTCTCTTACTCACTCATCCCTGCCCCCACAATCCTGACCATATAGCCCCCTAAAATACGAGCCTTGATCACCTCAGTTGGCATAGCTAAAAGCTGTCATAGGTCACAAAGCTCTCCACTTGCCAACGCGGATCCGGTGTGAGTCAAGGATCCCCAATGATAAGGAATACCCAAAAAAAAAAAAAAAAAAGTATTCACGCAGGAACCTTAAAAAGTTGTAGGATTCTTTCTTCTGTTGTAATAACTTTTTCTATAATCTCAGCTTCTTTATTTCAGATGTAAACAAATTTTGACACTAGAATGTGTAGGCCTACCTTGACATGAGTAAACAAACATTCATTTCTTGGAAGACAGTATTAGAGAGGTAAATAGAGCAGTGAGCTGAAAACAGAATGTTTGTGCTAACTAAGATAGGTAAATAGGTCAGTGGGCTAAGAGCCAGAATGTCTGAAGTAGCTAAGGTAAGGGGAGGGAATGCCCAGGAAACCATGTTCAAAGATCAAGATAACAATGGACAAGAAAAGTCAGCAATGTAAAGGTGGGGTAAAGAGTAGATCGAACATGGACAGTGCATGGACAGGGATTGGTTCCTACAGTAACTAAGACAGTCCCAAAATGTCTGAGGCAATATATAGTAAATGCAATGAAATGTGTAAATGTATGTAAAGAGAGAGAGTGTCTGTGCATCTTGGATCTGTGACGTACCCTGCATCCACCCCCTGCATTTGAGTCTAATCAAATCAGTGTAGCATTGCTATATGCCAAACAGAGATACCTGAGTGACAAAGTCTGGAGATGAACTCAATTCTTGGGAAGCCATGTGGAAAGAGGTCTTGGAGGGAATCCCAACAAAATGAAGATACCAAATTTGTGTGGCGTATAGGAAACCCAGGGACTGAGATGAGGGATGTTTGAGAGGTATGGTATATTTCTGTAGGCCAGCCACTAAACCTCAATATCACAAACACGTACTGCATGACTCTACCCTCTGTATGCCCAGAGTTTAAAGTAGATTAAAATATGACGAGAGACTCTCCAATTTTGGAGTGTGTAATGATTTTTGTCTGACGCACTGTGTAGTTTTAGTGACTGATGCATAAGGGTCATGTATGCAACATTTTAAATATTATAATGCAATATTAATCTCTTCTGGTCAGGTGCCAATACTCCACTCATCATGGTAGTATCTGAGTTGGTTGTGTTTTTAGTATGAATGGGAACATAGTCTCTGAAAGGAAATTATTATTACTATTATTTTGTATGTCAGTAATGCCCAAAGTCTAGTGTGTCCCTGAATCCGCAGGTCACTGGAATCAATGGGAGTCCTTCTGTTGATGTTTCTGGGTTTTGGCTCAGGCCCTGTATTATCTCCTGAAAAAGCAAAAAGGAAGTAACTGTCACTATCCCAAAGAACTTTTGATCTAATTTCAAACATGATGCAACCTGTAAATATAACAAACAATAGGCAGGATGGGGACAGGGAGAGCAAAGGTGGTGGTAAGAGTACCTTGAGGTTACATAGGTGAACTGTGCATACAGCTTGATGGTTCTGAATCATATGAAACTAATTCTGGCTTTTAAATAATTACAACATCAGCTTTCCTCAGCTGTTGCCCAAGCCTGCTTTTGTGAGTATCACAGTAGATGTGGATTTTGAAGAAAGTATTTTCGCCTCATGGCTTAGTTCAAGGAGGATGTTCCCTATCTAAGGAGCAGTGTGGAAGAAAGCCGGTAGATGTTTGTAGGACTAGTAGGCATCGCTGATGGATCACAGTGTGTGTGTGTGTGGGGATATAATAACAGACAGTGGTGGAAAAGCAGAGAGTGACTGAGTTGTGAAGAGTCTTATAGGTGAAGAAACACTTGAGATATTTAGAACTGGAATAAACTGAGCACAGGAGTATACACTACAGGGGAAAAGCCTGACTCTGCAGAGAATGGACTAGAGCAGTAGTTCTCAACCAGGAGTACATGTACCCCTGGGGGTATGCAGAGGTCTTCCATGGGGTACAATAACCCATATAGATATTTGCCTAGTTTTACAACAGGCTACATAAAAAGCACTAGCGAAGTCAGTACAAACTAAAATTTCATATTGACAATGACTTGTTTATACTGCTCTATAGATTGTACACTGAAACGTAAGTGCAATGTTTCTATTCCAATTGATTTATTTTATAATTATATGGTAAAAATGAGAAAGTAAACCATTTTTCAGTAAGAGTGTTCTGTGACACTTTTGTATTTCTATGTCTGATTTTGTAAGCAAGTAGTTTTTAAGTGTGGTGAAACTTGCGGGTACGTAAGATAAACCAGACTCCTGAAAGGGGTACTGTAGTCTGGAAAGGTTGAGAGCCACTGGACTAGAGGACTTGAAATGTCTTTTCATCTTTGGTTTCTGGGATCCAGTCATGATCTAGGGACCATGCAGCAGGAGTTAAGGGGAGAGAAAAAGTTGGATGTCATGGAAGCAAGGAAAGGAGAGTATGGGGCAGGTCACACATGACAGTGATCGCTAACTGTAGTGTGTTATGTGTGGGGAGGAGGAGGAGGAGGATCAGAGAAGAAGGCAAGATTAAAACAGGGAATCAGGATGGAGGGGGCAATAAGTGACATATGGGAGACAGGGTGGAGTGTTCTGAGAAGAGTTCTGAAAGGTGAAGTAGGGTGATAACTGCATTGTGTTGAAGGTGAAATCCATCCCTTTGTGGTCTACCCATGCAAAGCTATCTGCAGAGCCAGGGGCACTCCACTTCTCCTGAACACCAAGGAGGTAGACTTGGAGGGGAACACGCGGGGGAGGAGGGGAAGCATTGGGAGGGACACTGTATCTGCAGTCTATGAACCCAATAGCATGATACCACCACACAATGGTCACAAAGGGTTAACGGCAGCTATTCCTACCTATGACCTGTAGCGTGGGGTTGGGATGGATTTTGTATTTCCACTTAAGGCACATGCAGAACGTCCATAGAATGGCTGATAACTCTGGCTTTCTGTGGTCTTCCAGAATTTCACCCTTGGGAGATCAGTAGGAAGGCAATAAAAGTACCATAGGATGAGCAAGCTGATATGGCTGCACCACCAGCTGGAGTCAAAGTATGGCTTGACCACAGCAATACAAGTGTCTTGTTTACAGAATAGGAACCCTCTATAACTCTGCAGAAGTAGACAGAGACTTTAGCGGCTGAGCCTTCATTATATCCTCATCAAGGGAAGCTCCTTTATCTTTGTAGTAAACTAAAGGAGGGTTTTTTTTCATTTATTTATTTTATTTTAATTTATTTCTCATTATTTTTCAAACAGCCAAACACATTCAATACTTAAATATGTAAAGGCTAGACCATGCGACAATAAATGCCAAGTGGGAGAAAAATATAAAAATATATTAATATTCCCATCCTTACACACAATCAAACAATAGAAAAGGAAGGGAAACCGCCCCCCCTTCACTCCCCATGGAGCTATACAAATATTACTGTTCTACAGGGAAAAGAAATACTTGCAATGGGAAACGAGAGCTGGAAGCCGTAATGCTGGGACTGCTTCCTCGTCACATGATGGTTAATCATAATAAATTAAGTTGTATTTTAAATTTTGCAACATACTAACTTAACTCAGCAGGTAATGGGAGGGGCCCTGCATAGCCAAATGGTGTTTAACTGTCTGAGAAGAAAAACAATTTCCTCCCTGAAGTTGTGTTATAAATAATGCATTCAAAATGTGCCTCGTTTGAGAAGATTATTCCAGCTGCCTCTTGTTCTTAGAGCTCAGTGGGAGATTTAACACCAGAGTCTCAGCCCTCCTGAAATGCACAAATATCTATGTGCAGAAACATACTCTGTGAACCGTTTGTCCAACCCAAACAGTTTCAGATTGCAAAAGGAGTCCTGGAGGAAACACTTGAAGCATGTTCAGCGGCAAGGCCTGCTTCATCACTGCACCATGGATACTCATGGGCTTGTGGAAAGTGAGGGTGCAACACCACAAACTTGTCATGGGATTGTGTTTTGGACCCACTTTGCCTTGGTTTCAGTGATGACATGAGATAAGTGGCAGTGAAGAATCAGGCCCAAACCACTGGTTCAATGAGAAAATTGGTGGAAATTATGCTATGCTTGCAAGCAGTTTGCTAACAGACAGTGGGCTAAATTTAGGGCTTAATCCTGTCCCATTGGAGTCAATAGCAGTTTCGCCTTGACTTCAACAGGAGCAGAATCTTACCCTTAATGAATAAAACTGTTGGCTGTCAATCAGAGCTGTCACTTGGGTACGGTGAATTGGGGCAACCCCCCTGGATTCCATGCTTTGGAGCAGGGAGGTGAGGCAGTGGGTGGCTAGGCGAGCGGGATGAGGAGGCGAATGGGGAGGCGAGCAGCAGGTGGTGGAGGGGGGGGAGGAGGAGCCATGCTACCAGAACCTCCCCTACCTCCAGTGCCTCCTGCCTGCTGGAGGGCCCCACCAATCAGTGCCTCCCTCTCAGTGCCTACTGCCTGCCGCAGATGAGATATTTTGTGGCATCAGGAGGTGCTTGGCGGGGAGGGGAGAGGAGCGAGGGCGCAGTGTACTCGGGGGCGGAACTGGGTGGGGAAGATATGGGGCAGGAAGAGGCAGGGCTGGGGCCTTGGGAGAAGGGTTGGAGTGGGGACGGGGCCTGGGCAGAGCCGGGGGAGGGAGCACACCCCGGCAGATTAGAAACTCAGTGCCTATGTCCGGGGCCCCGCACCTCCCCTAGAGACAGCCCTGCTGTCAATAGTTTGCACAGGTCTACATCAGAGACTGGCATCTGTTTGTAGTTATTACCCTATGGGCACCTAGGTATAAGAAAATGAATGAGACACTGACAAGCTTCGGGATGAAGACTGGTCAAGGGTTTAGCTCCTCTGGCCAAAGGAACTCTCAACTGTAAGAGTAAAGTTCATCTGTGTAGGTTATAGAACCTTTTCCAGGGTGGTGCAAGACTGGAAAAGGTTACTTTCCCAGCAATTCAGGATGATCACAAACCTCCCCACTTTCTGTTCCATTTCTGTGACCTTGCCTTCTTTCCTATAAGTGCACAACAAAGGGAAGACGTAACAAAACAAGCAAACAAAAGAACAACCTTGCCAAAACAAGACACTCCACTCCACACGCTTTTCCCTCTGGGGAGAGGAGGAGAGAACAAACAAACAAGTGTCTGTTGTGTAGTCCCATGGCTTAGCGCTCTACTAGAAGGTGCTCAGATACTACAATCAGGAACACAGTATAAAGAATAGAATAAAAGACATATTCCATGGAGATAGGGTGACCAGATAGCAAGTGTGAAAAATGGGGGGGGGGTAATAGGTGCCTATATTAAGAAAAAGCCCCCCAAATTGGGACTCTCTCTATAAAATTGGGACATCTGGACACCCTACATGGAGAGCACTGACCCCATCATCAGACAATCAACAGCTGGACATTTCCCATCTCTTGAGTACCCACATACTATTTTTTCCTGGGAACTGATGCAAAGTTATCACTAGCTCCTATTTGTCAGAGCTCACCAACAAAATGGAAGAGATAAAACACATTGGCAAATATTTTAAGCTTTTTGCGTCAGTGGGGCAATCGTCTGCCAATGTGATACGCAGCTACTAAGATGCCTAATGCTTGAGCAATACAGCTTAGATTAGATGTGTGGCCGTCCCAGTCAGGGAGTCTAAGCAGGCACATTAATAACAAAGCTCAATGGAAATCTGCAGAGCTTTATTTTTCCCCCTAAAAAAGAATCTGCAGGGATATTGTTCTCATTTCTGCCGGGGATTAGCTGTGCTTTGAAGGCTGGCTGCTAAAAGCCAGTGTTAGCAAGTTTGAATCCAACCCATTGGTTTTTTTTATTTTTTTTTTATTTAGTTTACCAAAACTAGGGACACACATTCATCACTGTTGTAATTTCATTTTGTTGAGGTTATACCTGGGATCAATTTGGCCCAATATTCACTGTTGAACAAAACAGTTACTTATATTACCACAATGTCTGAGCATCTCACAACTGTATTAATCCTCACAACATCCTTATGAGGTATGAAAGTATTGGTCTCTTTATTTTACAGCTGGGGAACCGAGGCAGGGAGAAACTTAGGGTATGTCCATACTGCAGTATCAGAACTGCCCCAGTCTGATCCACAGGTGTAAACGTCTTCTGCTTCCTTGAGAAAAGCGGAGCATGGGATGAGAGTTATGGATGTCGATCTTAGAATAAAAGGCTGAGTGCGACTGCTACATTATACAGCGATTTTTTTATCCAAAGGTCCTACAGCATTAACACTTGCTGAGAATGTATGCACAGCCAATTTGAATGTAACAACTGCTCTACCAGATTCTATCTATACTGTACCAGATGCTTTAGAGGCAGGGTCAAACCCTTTCCATATTAGATAGGAATGGGAAACCCCTACTGATACAGAAAGCATCACTTCACTCATCATCATCTCATGAGCTGAGATGCCACGGCTGTTCAGCAGCGTATTGCAGTGCTACCCAAGACTTGAGGACAGGAAGTGAAGAACAATACCACAATCAGTATGAAAAATGCAGAAGGAAGGAAGATAAGAGGAATATAACAACCTGTGCTAGGTACTGACTAAGCTTGATTCAGCCTATTCAGGTCTAATGAGCCTACAGAGTCGTGGCTGCATGTCCCCTAACACCTAGACAAAACGAGAACACATAACCAAAGCAGTTAGCAAGGTGTCTTGTGTCTATGCAGTGCAAGATGCTATGCGATGATTTTCCATGAATTTTCTACATTTCTTTTCCTTTGTCAATATGGGCCAAGTCTTGATCCCATTGTCATCAATGGCAAAATATCAGCTGATGAGAAAGACCAGGATTTGACACTGTGTGACTACATGTTAAAATTTGGTCCAACGTGTGTGTCATTGGTATGTGTTAAAATCCTATCTTTGTCTGAAAAGGTTTGTGGGAGTCAAGCTCTTAAATTAGCTCCCTCTCTTCATACAGCTAGCTTCAACATAATGGTGTTTCAATAAAAAAGAAGAGAATTAAATTTCCTCCTTTAGCCTGAACTGTAATTTTGATCTTTCTTCTCTTTCAATGTGTTCCCAGAAGTCTAAGGAAATGTGCAGGCTGCCTTATACAGGCTGGGAGAGTATCAGTGCATTATCTCATTGGCACTAATATTTGTTAAAGGTCTGGAACCTGGAACTGTAATAGGCAATAATCACACAACTACTGAGCTGACAGCTTTCTCTCTCAAGCACCACCTTATTGCATTAGTGAAATAGTTTAATTTTTTTTTCTAGTTCATGTTTCCTCTGGCTGGAAGCAGATCAATAGCTATCTTGCTTACATTTCTCTCAAAAATTAAATAACTTTCTTTCAGGAGACACAATGGTCAGTAATAGCATCAACATGATTTACCACACAGTTTTATCTGAACACATACATTTATTTCTTTCCCAGAATAAAATAATCTATCTGACCAATCAATGTGTGATCACTCCAGGGAAAGGTTTACTTTTTGATCCTAGTTATTGTATGGGGGTTTTGAAGACAAGAAAAAGCTAAAATTAAGAGAATGTGAACTTGTGGGGAACTAGTTGGACATCCATCTACTTGTATGTGATGATGTAGACTTTACAGTATTAATTATAATATCTGGGGGACTGAGTGTCATGGCCTCACTGTTCAAGGGCCTTAAATTCATTAAGCCTCTGTCACCTCCCTATCTGTAAAACATTGTCCCAGTGCTGTTTTGAGACTTCAATCAATTTTTGTTACTCAGTTTTGCACTGAAGATTGTTAAATCGCAAGCTAAGGTTGGTTCAACTTTTGCAAAATCTCTTCCTGCATTAGGTTTTGCTGTTTAAAGAGCCAGAACCTCATGGATGGTTCAAATCGAGGTCTTGCTTGATCTTCTCTTTATTTTATTCAGTTCACTACGATAGGGGATACATTGGATACATGGTTCCACTCTGGGCTAAACTTCAAAAAATCACATTCCACAAACATTTGTGCAAGTAAAAAATTCTCAAATGTTCATGACAAGTCAATGCTTAGAACCTGGTTGTGAATGCTTTTGTGTGACTGTGAAGTGGGTGCACTCTATACTGTCATGGAGAATAAGCTAACATTATGCCAGTGAACTAGCTGACATAGAGAAGAAGTTGCTTACCTGAGAAAGCCAGGATCATAGATTCCAAAGCCAGAAGGGACCATTGTGATCATCTAGTCTGACCTCCTATATTACAGAGACCATAGAACTTCCCCAAAACAATTCCTAGAGCATATATTTTAGAAAACCATCCACTCTTGATTTAACAATGGTCAGTGATGGAAAATCCACCACACCCCTTGGCAAATTGTTCCAATGAATAATTGTGTGGCTCTTCTCTGAACCTTCTCCAATTTATCTACATCTTTCTTGAATTGTGGGTAGCAAAACTGGACACAGTATTCCAGCAGTGGTAACACAAGTACCAAATATAGAGGTAAAATAACCTCTTTACTCCTACTTGAGATTTCCTTGTTTATGCATACCAGGATGCATACTGGGAGCTCATGTTCAACTGATTATCCAACACAACCCCCAAATCTTTGTATGTAAGTGTGGCCTACATTTTTTGTTCCTAGATGCAGACATTTACATTTAGCTGTAAGGCAATCCTCGCATTTACGACGTTCGACTTATGACGAACGGCACTTACGAAGTTTCTGAATTGACACTGATTCGACTTCTGACAATTGGTTTGGACTTTACAATGCCCGGTCCCTCAATGGAGTGTATTGAGGTTCTGAGTTACGTTTCGACTTAACGACGCAATTTTCAGGAACTACTTGTGTCGTAAGTCCGAGGACGGCCTGTATGGAAATGCATATTGCTCCACTGGGACTAAGATAAAACAAGACCTAAGTTCATATTCCATCCTCCACCACAGACTTCCTGTGTAATATTGGGAAAGTCACTTAATCTCGCTCTACTTCAATTTCCCCTCTGTTAAAAGAGGTTAATCATACTGCCCTACTGGGTGGGGATGTTGTGAGGGTAAATTCATTAACATTTTGAGGCCCTCAGGTCATAGGAGCTACTTTAGATAGATAGAAAACTCTTGTTATATTTCAGACCTACTGCCTCTATGGATCTACAAAATGAAGGCTTTTATCTCTTGAAAGCATATGGGATTGTGTGGATTGCAGAAATGAAAGGAGAAGATGTGATGACAGTATTAGGGTGATAGATGTAAATAACCAACCATAGTATCTACATCTCAGTCCCATTTCTGGTAAGTACAAAGTCTGAATCTCTTAGAGACTGTGAATTGTCTAAATATAATAATGATATAATTATGAAGACTGCAACCACTGACAAATGTAAGTATAAAGCATTTCAATAAACAGAAATACGATTTCATCAGAGGTTTAAAAGTGCACTCTTAGTCTTAGCCTCATCCACATTGTTTTTCATCCTTTATTTTTTATTGAGTTGGTTATTGAGATTGTTACATAGCGCTCTTCAATTTATCCAGGATATACCAGTTGACAATGAGGCCCTTGAGTGATGACAAAGCCTTGGAGTTGAAATTAATATTGTATTTCATATAAAAAAAGACTCCCCATAATATATCTGCCTTGAGAATGTCCTAAAGAGAGAGGCTTCTGTCAATTTCTAAGCACTGGCCTCTGGCTTAGAGAGCTTGTCAATTTCAAACCTGTAAATGCAGTTTTGAAACAGACAGAACAAGGAAGTTCTTTCAGTGAAAAAAAAAATAAAACAATTCTTCCATTGGGTGGAAATTTATCATATATCTAAAATCCTAGAATTCTGATCTACCCTAAGGGTATGATAAATAAAAAAAGAGAAAGATTTGCCGAGCTGCCCTCGTCTTTTGTCCCATAGATATCTTGCTAAGGCTTCAATATGATTCCCTTGTGATTGTGCAACTTCTCTTTGTTTATCCCTGTGAAAAGGGATAATGGGGAAAATTCTGTTCTCAGTTATACCAAATACAAATCCATAGTCTTCAACTGAGTTACTCTAGGTTTACAAATACAAGCCATATCCAGAGTCATTTTATCTTGACGTAACCCCATTTGGCTTCAATGGAACAATGCGAGTTTACATGAGCTGAGAATCTGGCCTATGTCTCTATTTTCCCCCTTCAAAGTGTGACTTTCTTCTAAGGGTAGCTAGAGCTTAGTCATTTCAGAGTCTTTCAAAGATTAGTCATTTTCCTTTATTTAAATGCAGTTCCAATTATTCTTCTTTCTTTTCCCAAAAAAACAAAGCCAGAATTGCTGGATGTTATGTATTACTTTAGGTTGTGTAATAAGTAAGAACATTTTTCTTTGCTGGGAAATGAATCCCCCAAAACTTCTAGCAGTCATGATAAACCTAAACCTGTATGCCATCTCTTGAGATATGGTTCTGGATCTTTAACTTTATGATGAAACCCTATCTCTACATTGGGGCAAACCAAAATCTCAGGATATGAACAACTCTGAACTTTGAGAAAGTCTTATTCTGGACCCAGATTCTGTGACTCAGGCTGTTATGTAATGCCTCCGCTCAATTCAGTAGAATGCGATTGTAAGTTTTGTAACTTTTCAGTCATTGCTAGTATGATCATGAAGTTCTGTAACCTTTTGCAAACTTTGTAACTTTAGTTATTGTTAGCATAGCCTTTCAAATGAGGGAGTGTGTGTGGGAGATAAGGGAGTGTGAACAAGGAATTGTATGTGGGACTGGGCGGAGAGGAACTGCAAGGAGAAAAGATCCAGGAGCCAGGTGTGTCTGATGTAATCTGTCCTGAGAAGGCAATCATGGGATGCTGTAAAGAAAAGAAGAACCTGGTATGCATGAAAGGAACGAGGCCTGGGAATGCTTCTCGGTGATGGACACAGAGTGTACATGACTGGAGCTGCCCAGTTCCAGTAAAAGGAAGAAGGCATTACTGAACCCTGAGATAAGGGTGAAGCTTGGATAAGGGGACCACGGGGAAGTGGCCCAGGGAATCAAAGCAGCGTCAGTGGAGGAGGGAAACCGCCAACAGCTGCTATCATTAGGGTCCCTGGCTTGGAACCGGGAGTAGAGGGCGGGCCCGGGTTCCCCTCTTTCCTTCCCCCCATGATCTACAGAGATCCCTTTGAGAGGGGAAACAGACTTTGGTACAGGCAGGAGACCAAACTGTGCCTACGGAGCTCTAAGGAGCAACAGAGGCTGTGGGTATTCTACCTTCCCACCTCCCATACCGGCCTGTGATGAAAGTAACTCAATAAGCTGTAACCTTTGCCACCATACAGGGAAAGGAAGGTCATATTGAAGGCCTTAGCGAGCTTCTGAGGCCACTGTATCCACCAGGAAGCGCGGGACCCATCAATACAGGCTTGGAGCTTTGTCACACAGTATTAGACTGTTTTTTATAAACTCTCAGAAGTTAGGTGCCTGTGAAAGCAGGAATACCAGAGATGGATCCAAAACTTCATATTCTTTGAAAATGGACTATTCCATAGTGTAAAATGCAACCAGAGACCAATCTTCTCAACTACGTGAAGCTTTTGGATAATTCTTCCCCTTTGACTCCTCCCCTGTTATAGAAATGGGAAGATGCTAGTAGTACGTCATCTAGCCTATCCACTGTATTCTTCAATTCTTCATCTGAAGAAGTGGGTTTTTTACCCATGAAAGCTTATGCCCAAATAAATCTGTTAGTCTTTAAGGTGCTGCCGGACTCCTCGTTGTTTTTGTGGATACAGACTAACATGGCTACCCCCTCATACTTGTCTCCTTGATGTGATGTCTACAAAACACTTGACCATAGTTAGGCAGCTGGTGTGCTGAGACCACTGCCTATCATGATGACCAATGTAGTCTCATTGTTTTCTTGCACTCCCCTGTCCCTCTGTCTGTGTCCATCTATTGTCTCTTGTCTTATTTTTTTCTTGTAAGTTCTTTGATAGGTTCTTTTTTTCCTTTGTTTGTATGGCATCTAGCACAATGGGATGCTAGTCTATGATTGGGATTCCTAAATGCTACATTAATACAGATAATCCTAATTAATAATATGAAGATTCTTCCACAGTCTGATAGGTCTTGAGAAAAATATTCCTGATGTTCAGCGTAAATTAAAATACAAAACAATTGAAATAAATAAGAATGTCAATTAGCTTTTGCTCCTTTCCATCTTGCTACTAGTATTTATGCCCCCTGGGACAATTCCCCTCCTCACTCATTGGTGTTTTCTTAGGCTTAACCCCTTCTCCCTCACAATTCATCCTTTTAGAATATAACCTCATCAGACTTTATAGCTGTACTTTGTGTTCTGACAGTGTCGATTCGAATTTGATTCTGGTGAGAACAGAGTGGTCAGAGAGGAGTTAATTGGATGATAACCCATTGGCTGTGACAGAAAGGGAAACATGTTGGAAGTGCTTAGAGAACTGCCTGGACCATGTTAGACTGAGATGAAAGCAGTAACTCTAAGACAAGAGAAGACTAACATGTTTAGCAGGACCATATTCTGATCTAAATACTGCTGGGATAAATTGGGATTAACTCCCCGGGATCAGAAAATGGCTCTTGGCTTGTCACAGCTGCATCATCTAACCAACCAAACCTCCCTTGGCTGCCCCTCTGTTGCATTGTTATTCCTGCTACACACCCTGTGTTCCCTGCTAAATTTCTTGCAAAATGCCTGCATGCAGTGCTATGTGCTTTAATACCGGCAGAGAATTGTTAGGGAACACCATGCAATAGGAAAGATTCTGGGTAACTTATGGGTATGTATAAACATGAAGGAATTTAGTAGCTATAAGGCAATGAACAGATGTTTTATTACCTTAGTGGTAGCCTTATGATAGGCAGTCTCATACTGAGGTGACACACTGTCTATATAACAGTATTTCATGACTGCCCTTGGGTTTGCATTGAACTGACAGAAGAAACTTGTAAGTACCATCAGAGCACTAAGCAGAGAAAGGAGGGTCTTGTAGTTAAGACATTGAGCTAGGGCTCAGGAGGGCAGAGCTCCATCCCAGCAGCTGCCATACACACCCTGTTTGACCTTGGGCAGGCCTCTCGCTGTTAGATTTGTCAAAAGAAACCAGCCAATGCAGAGTGCTTTTGAAAACCCCACTTTTTAATTTTGCTTTGTCTCCGTTCCCCAGGCAGAAAAAGAGTATCATAATACTTCCTTTTCCTGTCTTGTGTTTTTATATTGTAAGCTTTTAAGGGAAAGGACTGTGTCTTCTTTATATGTTTTTTTTTTATTGCCTATCATCTCTAGGGCTCCGTGTCCATCACGGAGGTCGCAGAAGTCATGGATTCTGTAACTTTCCACGACCTCCATGACTTCTGCAGGGGCCAGTGTGGCTGACCTCAGGGCTGCCCAAGCAGCTGGCTCCGTGGCTAGTTGCTCAGGTGGCCCCTGGGACAGCCACACCAGCCGCTGCTCCACCGGCCCTGGCAGCAGTCCCTGGGTGGCGGGCCGGAGCAGCCATGATCTGCAGCCCTGGGCAGTGGTGCCTGGGCAGCTGGCCCAGGCGCCCTCCCTCCCCGCCAGAAGTGGTCCCCGTAGTGCTCCCACCCAAGAGTTAATCACAGGTATTTTTAGTTATTGCCTGTGACCTCTGATACAAACAATAATAGTGTTATGGAGTGAATAAGACCTTGCACCTAACTTGTGCCATTTGTGCTACGTTTTTTTTTTATGATCTGGCTACTAGAGTCTAGACTGAAGCCATGATCTCATTTCATGCAGACTACCACTGATTTTGTTGCTACATATCTAGGCTGTATGTGCACATTGGCCTGGAAGGCCAATGCCCCATGTACCCATTACCTTTGCCATTCTCCTGTTACTCTCTTCATTAGTTCCACCTTGATCTCTCATACAGTTAAAAGAATGAGTGGCTTTACTTTGCAACAAGAAGGGGCTTTATGATTAAAATGTTAGGCGCTCAGCAAGAGGGGGTTAAATCTTGTTTGATTCCCTCTCCCGTGTCACAGAACTATATTAATCTAGTAACACTTTATTGTAAGCTGACATTAACGAATGTTAAATTACACCAGAATTCCTATGAAATTGCATATTAACAGTTGTGCTAATACCAAAAGGGTTCACTGTGATTAATGTTATTGTAATGAATGCCAAAGAAATTAATAACCATTTGTCACTTGTAATAAAGTGTTGCCGAGTAATTTCATGCCACTTTCTTTCCTCATTTGTCATGAGAATGAGGTTCTGGAATCTTAAAGCCTAGTGTAACAGTGTGAATTACAGACAGGCAAGGTTCTACTATTCAGCATTCTTCTGTTTGATTGGTCTTCCCGGCAGCCCACTCCCATATAACTCATAGAGGGAACTGAATAGAGGGAATGCTTGTTAGTCTGGGGTGCAGAATTTGGGGAAGAGGAGAATTATTTTAATACATGTGTGCCGATCATAATTGACCTCTCCGTATTGGAAATTCAGATCCCCTGACTATTCATTATTTTGACAAATACTGTAATGAGTGCAGAAAATGGCAGCACATAAATCCATTCTCGTGACAAAGAACATACTGAGAATGGGAAGCAGCACAAAGTAAATAGGGATCACTTCAGAGTCTGGAGCCTGTAAACACTCCCTTTCATGTGTCTTCCCTTCCTCCTGCAGCTGATCAATAAGATCTTGTCAGTGAAAAATTGTTGCCCGTCAGGATTCCCGGTCATCCCAGCCTGGTGTACATCTTGTTCTGAGTTGTTCTGCTTTGCCTTTGAGATACTGAGCACCTGCAGTTCCCATGTAAGGCAATGAGCCAGTGGGGACTTTGCTCTCTGATGATAAAGCCCATTGCCATTATTTCAAAAGATGGGATTCTGTGATTAATCACTAAAAACAGGATTGGGGACTTCAACAGCAGAGTCCAGGGAAGAGGTAGGGACGGTTTTATGGCCTGCAGCATGCAGGGGGTCAGACCAGATGATCATAATGGTCCCTTCTGACCTTAAAGTCTATGAGTCTATTATCATTATTTTATTTTCTGTTACACTTTCATATAGATTTCGGTAGTTACTTCTGACTTACTCCGGTGTAAGCAAGAGGAAAATCAGGTTTTTAAGCCATTGCCAGGAGAAGATCATCAGCCTATGTATCAAGTATAATCTCTGAGCCGTACCGCAGGCATAACCTTGTTTGACAAGGGTCAAGGAAGTCCAGGCTATCCAGATACTCAGAGAGTTGATTTGTCACAACCTCTTCCAAAATCTTACCAAAGAACGGAAGATTAGATACCGATCCATTGTTGTGTAGGTTGTCAACAGTGAGTGTAATTAACCACTGGAACATCTTACAAGGGATTCAGCATTGCTTGGAATGTCTAAATGAAGAGTAGATGAGTCTCTACAAAGATGCGTATATTCAGCCAGGAGACTGGTCCTGATGTCAGAATTACTGGGCAATGCTCTTTGGACTTTGTTATGCAGGAGGTCTTATCTGATGATCACAGTAGATCAGTGGGGTCTGACAATTTATGAAATTAGAAAAAACAAAGTCGCAGTTTACAAGAGGGGGGGAGATAAAGATATAGAGCCAGATCCTCATCTGAAGTAAATCACCATAGGTTCCTTGCAATCATATGCTATTGAGCTCAGTGCAAGAGTCACTGGGTGAATTCTATGGCTTATATTATGCAAGAGGACAGATTAGACCCTAGCTGTCTCTTTTGGCCTTAAAATCAATAGGTGAAATCCTGGCCCGAGGGAAGTCACTGACAAGACTCCCTTTGACTTCAATGGGAGCATAGATAGACTTTAAGGTCAGAAGGGACCATTATGATTATCTAGTCTGACCTCCTGCCCAACGCAGGCCACAGAATCTCACCCACCCACTCCTGTAACAACCCCCTAACCTATGCCTGAACTACTGAAGTCCTCAAATTGTGGTTTAAAGACCTCAACGTGCAAAGAATCCTCCAGCAAATGACCCTTGCCCCACGCTGCAGAGGAAGGCGAAAAACCTTCAGGGTCTCTGCCAATCTGCCCTGGAGGAAAATTCCTTCCAGACCCCAAATATGGTGATCAGTTAAACCCTGAGCATGTGGGCAAGACTCACCAGCCAGCACCCAGGAAAGAATTCTCTGTAGTAACTCAGATCCCACCCCATCTAACATCCCATCACAGGCCATTGGGCATATTTACCTGCTAATAATCAAAGATCAATTAATTGCCAAAATTAGGCTATCCCATCATATCATCCCATAAACTCATCAAGCTTAGTCTTGAAGCCAGATATGTCTTTTGCATGATTTCACCCTATGTATTTTAAATATGAAGGGCATGTTGTTTAGTACTTAGTGCAGAACTTGATGATGCCCTCTACTCCCACTTCAGCATCATCAAGTTTGTAAATTTCCCTCTCTGGTCCTAAGAGTTCCAGGAGGTATAGTGCCTTCTGAAGTGCAATACATCCTAGAATTTTCCATTGGATGCAACTTCATAGTGTCCCTTAATGAGGGCTATTCCTTAATGGCACAACTGTGCCCTTAGTGTTTGTAAAATGCTTGGAGAAGGGTTGCACAAAAGGTGACATATAAGTGCAAAGTATTACTACTCATACACTAAACTGCATTGCAATTTTCCACACAAAGCTATTCCACTTGCCAGTAACACTGAATAATTTTACCCCAAAGTTAGCATGCTTTATGTGCTGTCAGCAGCACAGACTATTTAATGGAATATTTAACATTCTCTTGCTGCTGTGAAGTCAGATCTTAACAATTTTTATTGAGCCATTTCCTAATTGCTCTTTATTTCCAAGGAAAATCATGCACAGGAAATATATAGCTAGTAAAATGACATAACATTTGAATCTGTAGATCCTTTGATTTCCCTGACTTTGAAACCTCAAATATCCAGATTGGTGGAGAAGCAAAGTCTGCTTCGAAACATTCATCATCAGAGGAAATATGTGACAATCAAGGAACCTGGGAAACAAATGCAGTAACACAAACAAGCAAATATTAAAGATGAATCCCTAATTTCATTCCAGTACTGCATAATGCAGCCTTCCAGCTCCTCCATATTCAATTCAGAGTCCTATGTGACCTTCAGTGTTAAAGACGACAGCAATATATTTAACAATGGTATTTTTTATTTACTATAGAGGCTGAAATACAAAACACTTAATCTACATCATAAAAAGGAAAGTAGCTGAGTTTGCGGTGACCTTGACTACACTTACTCCCATTGTTGATCATTTCAAGCATATGCAGATGTTCAGCTGTGCTAAATTGGGTGCAAATTCACTGAATTCTTTTTTTTTTTTCAATATCCAATTTTTGGGGAATAAGAGAATAGCGATCTTGAAGGTTGTTGTTTTTAATAATTTCCTACAGTTATGGGGAAGGGAGGGAGAAATCATACAGGGGAGGTTTACAAAGGCACATATTGGAGTTATGTACTCAATTACTGTTGATCTGTAATGGAAATTGAATGCCTAACAACCATTTGTCAATTGTGAAGCAAAGCAAATGTAAGTCAAAAACATGAACACACCTAGGGATCAGTCATGTTCAGATTAAAGTCAAAAGTGGCAAAACTCCAGTGTTGCTTCTCCAAAATTCAGGACTGGATTCCTACTTCCAAGAACTAAACACTTTGGAACATGCACATTGGAATACTGAAATACTTCTTCAACTAGGCAATGCGAGTTGCAATTGCTCAATGCCTCAGGAAAATCAAGCCACTTATATAGGTGCCTGAGAATAGGCTTAAAGGCCAGGTTTTTCATAAAAAGAACAGGAGTACTTGTGGCACCTTAGAGACTAACAAATTTATTAGAGCATAAGCTTTCGTGGACTACAGCCCACCTTCGGGGGCCATGATACGTAAATTTGTAAATGAACACTCCAATGATTGGGACCTAGTGTTGCAGCAGTTGCTTTTTGCCTACAGGGCTGTACCACATCCCAGTTTAGGGTTTTCACCATTTGAACTTGTGTATGGCCGCGAGGTTAAGGGGCCATTACAGTTGGTGAAGCAGCAATGGGAGGGGTTTACGCCTTCTCCAGGAACTAACATTCTAGACTTTGTAAGCAACCTACAAAGCACCCTCCGACACTCTTTAGCCCTTGCTAAAGAAAACCTAAAGAATGCTCAGGAAGAGCAAAAGGCCTGGTATGATAAACATTCCAGAGAATGGTCCTTCAAAGTAGGAGACCAAGTCATGGTCTTAAAGGCGCTCCAGGCCCATAAAATGGAAGCATCGTGGGAAGGACCATTCACAGTCCAGGAGCGCCTAGGAGCTGTTAACTATCTCATAGCCTCCCCCACCTCCAACATAAAGCCTAAGGTATACCATGTTAATTCTCTTAAACCCTTTTATTCCAGAGAATTAAACGTTTGCCAGTTTACAGCCCAGGAAACAGATGACGCGGAGTGGCCTGAAGGTGTCTACTACGAAGGAAAAAAGGATGGTGGCGTGGAAGAGGTGAACCTCTCCACGACCCTTGGACGTCTGCAGCGACAGCAGATCAAGGAGCTGTGCACAAGCTTTGCACCAATTTTCTCAGCCACTCCAGGATGGACCGAACGGGCATACCACTCCATTGACACAGGTAATGCTCACCCTATTAGAACCCCACCCTACCGGGAGTCACCTCATGCCAAAACTGCTATACAAAGGGAGATCCAGGACATGCTACAGATGGGTATAATCTGCCCCTCTAAGAGTGCATGGGCATCTCCAGTGGTTCTAGTTCCCAAACCAGATGGGGAAATACGCTTTTGCGTGGACTACCGTAAGCTAAATGCTGTAACTCGTCCTGACAACTATCCAATGCCACGCACAGATGAGCTATTGGAGAAATTGGGACATGCCCAATTCATCCCTACTTTGGACTTAACCAAGGGGTACTGGCAAGTACCACTAGATGAACCCGCTAAGGAAAGGTCAGCCTTCGTCACCCAGGCAGGGGTGTATGAATTTAATGTACTCCCTTTCGGGTTGCGAAATGCACCCGCCACCTTCCAAAGACTTGTAGATGGTCTCCTAGCGGGATTGGGAGAATCTGCAATTGCCTACCTCGATGATGTGGCCATTTTTTCTGATTCATGGGCAGTACACCTGGAGCACCTGGAAAAAGTTTTCGAGCGCATCCAGCAGGCAGAACTAACTGTTAAGGCTAAAAAGTGTCAAATAGGCCAAAACAGAGTGACTTACCTGGGGCACCAGGTGGGTCAAGGAACTATAAATCCCCTACAGGCCAAAGTGGATGCTATCCAAAAGTGGCCGGTTCCAAAGTCTAAGAAACAGGTCCAATCCTTCTTAGGCTTGGCTGGATATTATAGGCGATTTGTACCCCACTACAGCCAAATCGCCGCCCCGCTGACAGACCTAACCAGAAAGAAACAGCCAAATGCAGTTCAGTGGACTGATGAGTGTCAAAAGGCCTTTAACCAGCTTAAGGCAACACTCATGTCTGACCCTGTGCTAAGGGCCCCGGACTTTGACAAACCGTTCCTAGTAACCACAGATGCGTCCGAGCGGGGCGTGGGAGCAATTTTAATGCAGGAAGGACCGGATCAAGAATTCCATCCTGTTGTGTTTCTCAGTAAGAAACTGTCTGAGAGGGAAAGCCATTGGTCAATCAGCAAAAAGGAATGCTATGCCATTGTGTACGCGCTGGAAAAGCTACGCCCATATGTTTGGGGACGGCGTTTCCAACTACAAACAGACCATGCTGCGCTACAGTGGCTTCATACCGCCAAGGGAAATAACAAAAAACTTCTTCGGTGGAGTTTAGCTCTCCAAGATTTTGATTTTAAAATACAAGACATTTCAGGAGCTTCTAACAAAGTGGCTGATGCACTCTCCCGGGAAAGTTTCCCAGAGTTAACTGGTTAACAATTGTTCTTGGAATGAAACATATTGTTAGTTTTTATATAATCAGTAGTATGTCTAAAGGTACATGTGTCTTATTAACTCTGTTTTCTCCTAGAACTCCAGGAAGAAATCACAGCCAGTGTGGAACCGAACGTCCAACACTATCTGTGATTTGGGGGGCGTGTCATAACTATAAAGGGAAGGGTAACAGCTGTCCTGTGTACAGTACTATAAAATCCCTCCTGGCCAGAGACTCCAAAATCCTTTTCCCTGTAAAGGGTTAAGAAGCTCAGGTAACCTGGCTGGCATCTGACCTAAAGGACCAATAAGGGGACAAGATACTTTCAAATCTTGGGGGGGAGGAAGGCTTTTGTTTGTGTTCTTTGTTTGGGAGTGTGTTCGTTCTCGGGACTGAGAGGGACCAGACATCAATCCAGGTTCTCCACATCTTTCTAAACAAGTCTCTCCTATTTCAAACTTGTAAGTAAATAGCCAGGCAAGGCGTGTTAGTTTTCCTTTGTTTTCTCAACTTGTAAATGTACCTTTTACTAGAGTGTTTATCTTTGTTTGCTGTACTTTGAACCTAAGACTAGAGGGGAGTCCTCTGAGCTCTTTAAGTTTGATTACCCTGTAAGGTTAATTTCCATACTGATTTTACAGAGATGATTTTTACCTTTTTCTTTAATTAAAAGCTTTCTTTTTAGAACCTGATTGATTTTTCCTTGTTTTAAGATCCAAGGGGTTTGGATCTTGATTCACCAGGAGTTGGTGGGAGGAAGGAGGGGGGATGGTTAATTTCTCCTTGTTGTAGATCCCAGGGGGGTTGGAACTGTATTCACCAGGAGTTGGTGGGAGGAAGGAGGGGGAATGGTTAATTTCTCCTTGTTTTAAAATCCAAGGGGTTTGGATCTGTATTCACCAGGGAATTGGTGAAGGTTTTTCAAGGCTTCTCAGGGAGGGCAAAATTGAAATGGTGGCAGTGGAACCAGAGCTAAGCTGGTAGGTAAGCTTAGAAGTTTTCATGCAGGCCCCTACATTTGTACCCTAAAGTTCAAAGTGGGGATCCAGCCTTGACATGGTGGGCTGTAGTCCACGAAAGCTTATGCTCTAATAAATTTGTTAGTCTCTAAGGTGCCACAAGTACTCCTGTTCTTTTTGCGGATACAGACTAACACGGCTTCTACTCTGAAACCTGTCATTATGCAAGGTTTTTCATAGAATCATAGAATATCAGGGTTGGAAGGGACCTCAAGAGGTCATCTAGTCCAACCCCCTGCTCAAAGCAGGACCAATTCCCAACTAAATCATCCCAGCCAGGGCTTTGTCAAGCCGGGCCTTAAAAACCTCCAAGGAAGGAGATTCCACCACCTCCCTAGGTAACACATTCCAGTGCTTCACTACCCTCCTAGTGAAATAGTGTTTCCTAATATCCAACCTAGACCTCCCCCACTGCAACTTGAGACCATTGCTCCTTGTTCTGTCATCTGCCACCACTGAGAACAGCCAAGCTCCAACCTCTTTGGAACCCCCCTTCAGGTAGCTGAAAGCAGCTATCAAATCCCCCCTCATTCTTCTCTTCTGGAGACTAAACAATCCCAGTTCCCTCAGCCTCTCCTCATAAGTCATGTGCTCCAGACCCCTAATCATTTTTGTTGCCCTCCGCTGGACTCTTTCCAATTTTTCCACATCCTTCTTGTAGTGTGGGGCCCAAAACTGGACACAGTACTCCAGATGAGGCCTCACCAATGTCGAATAAAGGGGAACGATCACGTTCCTCTATCTGCTGGCAATGCCCCTACTTATACAGCCCAAAATGCTGTTAGCCTTCTTGGCAACAAGGGCACACTGTTGACTCATATCCAGCTTCTCGTCCACTGTGACCCCTAGTTCCTTTTCTGCAGAACTGCTACCTAGCCATTTGGTCCCTAGTCTGTAGCAGTGCATAGGATTCTTCCGTCCTAAGTGCAGGACTCTGCACTAGTCCTTGTTGAACCTCATCAGGTTTTTTTTTGGCCCAATCCTCTAATTTGTCTAAGTCCCTCTGTATCCGATCCCTACCCTCCAGTGTATCTACCACGCCTCCCAGTTTAGTGTCATCTGCAAACTTGCTGACAGTGCAGTCCACACCATCCTCCAGATCATTAATAAAGATATTAAACAAAACCGGCCCCAGGACCGACCCTTGGGGCACTCCGCTTGAAACCAGCTGCCAACTAGACATGGAGCCATTGATCACTACCCGTTGAGCCCGACGATCTAGCCAGCTTTCTATCCACCTTACGGTCCATTCATCCAGCCCATACTTCTTTAACTTGGTGGCAAGAATACTTTGGGAGACGGTATCAAAAGCTTTGCTAAAGTCAAGGAATAACACATCCACTGCTTTCCCCTCATCCACAGAGCCAGTTATCTCATCATAGAAGGCAATTAGGTTAGTCAGGCACGACTTCCCCTTGGTGAATCCATGCTGACTGTTCCTGATCACTTTCCTCTCCTCTAAGTGTTTCATAATTGATTCCTTGAGGACCTGCTCCATGATTTTTCCAGGGACTGAGGTGAGGCTGACTGACCTGTAGTTCCCCTGATCCTCCTTCTTCCCTTTTTTAAAGATGGGCACTACATTATCCTTTTTCCAGTCATCCGGGACCTCCCCCGATCGCCATGAGTTTTCAAAAATAATGGTCAATGGCTCTGCAATCTCATCCTCCAACTCCTTTAGCACCCTCGGATACAACGCATCTGGCCCCATGGACTTGTGCACGTCCAGTTTTTCTAAATAGTCCTGAACCACTTCTTTGTCCTCGGAGGGCTGGTCACCTTCTCCCCATACTGTGCTGCCCAGTGAAGCAGTCTGGGAGCTGACCTTGTTCGTGATACTTTTTAAAGGTATTTAGGTGCTTAAAGGTGCAGATAGGTGCCTACGTTCCTAACTTCTATTGCAATCAAGGGGAGCTAGGTGCCTAGGTGTTTTGAAAATCCTACTAGTCACCTATCTGCATCTTAATGTGCCCCAGGGCCTTTAAATCTTTGGCCCTAGAAGTCTAATCTTAAACTATATTTCCCCCCCACCAAAGTGACTTACTCAAGTTCTCACAGTGTATCATGGAATAGCCAGGAATAGAACCCAAGGGTCCTGGGTCACCATTTCAACTTCTGACCTGTAGAATTAATGTCATGTACTCTCTGTCTAGCATGACTTGTTAAGGGTTATTTTTCTCTTGGAGGCTGGAGCAAAATTTTGCATTCTGAGTGCATGGCAGTGTTTTTTGCTAGACATCTTCATTTATTTTCTTTACAACCATGGTAACCAGCCCAAATTAATCTACTTTGTATTACTAAGATACTTGGCCATCTGCTTTTCACTGGTGGTATAACTGGCAGATTTTTTTTTTTCACCGAAGACTTTCTCCATTCTCTGGCTAGTTCTCTCAGGTTAGTATATCAGTGTTTGTTCTTTGGACATGGGAAATCGCTTAATAGTAACATTTCTCTTTTTTTTTTTTTCAAAATTAAAGTCAGTTTTATTCAGTGATTCAACATGCATGTGGTCCTCCGGGCCCTCTATAGAAATACTTTTTTAGAGCTCCAGTTTCAATTGTCTGGATTTGCTGGGCAACTTTTCATCCTAGAATCCTTCTGACCTTTCATTGTTTCTACGTTTTCCACACACACTTGTTTTCCTTGCTGTATCAACTGTTGCTATTAAGGAATCTCCAGCGAATAATGTATGTTGGCTTCAGTTTGGGCTTTTAAATGATTTAGAACTAACTCCTAGGTTCTCTTTCTAGGCTTGTACCCTTGCAGCTACAAGGAAGATTAAACTAACTCAATCCAATTGGCTCTCCAAGAGATACAATTACACATTCTCCTGCTAATTGCTAGAGCTGGTCAAAAGAATAGTTTAAAAAATCATGGGAAGTTTTAAAAGGTTTTTACTGGATTCTTGATTTTTTTTTAAAAATCAACATTGAGAAATTTTGGACCAACTGTATATCTGACTTTAACTAAATACATAAACTGAAAAATGTTAAAGAAAATTTTCAGTGAAAATTTTCTGTTTTTTTTAATTGACAATGGAATTTTTGATGGAATAAATGGTCAAATTCAATATCTTTCAACCAGCTCTAATGATGATCTCTCCATCCTGCTAGCTGGACAATTAATGTGATAGAGACCACTGTATAAATCATAGCCTAGATTCACTCTCACTGAAACAGGGACTGCAAACTGCATTCTTCAGCAACAGTTGAGACTCAGCGGAAGATGGATTTTGAAGAGAGGTCATATCTTCAGTGGAGCCCCACTTACAGAAGCTGCCACAGGACAATGTTCAGAATAAGTGTATCACACTGGAAAATTATGTGTTGCTTGCCCTTTTAATGACTGGTTCACTAAGGATAACAACCTTGTGATGCTGTATGGAATCTGGGGGACACTTGAGGATATTATTAATATTAATATTGTAAAATTGAAATGAGTTATGCCAGATATGCCATGTAAGGTATCTGCAAAATTGTTATAACTTGCCAGATATGATAATCTCCTTTATGTGTTTGTATCACCTCTGTATTATGAGTTATAGATATGTATGTCCGTATTTCAAACTTGTGCTATGCTACTGGGTGTAACCCCCAGAGAGTTTGGGCATCAGCTCTGCCTAGCCTGCTTGATGGACCATTAAAGACCATCAATTGACCCATTGAGAGAAGGCAGATACACCTTATGACTCAGCAAAGCATGCAGGGAAATGCCTATGGAGAGAACGCTAAGGTCTCCAAGCCATGTGCTGGGCAGCTTTTCGTTTGAAACAAAGGAAGCACAGGTCACATGGCAAAAGACTATAAAAGTCAGCTGCATCTTCTCCATTTTGTCTTCAGTCCTGCTTCTGACCTCTGGAGGAACTTTGCTACAAATTGAAGCTCTGAACAAAGGACTGAATGCCCCATCCCAGATGCGGATGTGGTCCAGAGGGACTTTCAAGCCAGCAAACTCACCAGTACTGCTAGGAACCTGATATTGACTTTGAAGTCTTTGTATGTATATGACTGTTTTACCATTTAACATCTTGTTCTTTCTTTTTTCTTGATAATAAACCTTTAGTTTTAGATGCTAAAGGGATCGGCTGGCAGCATGGTATTTTGGGTAAGAGCCAAACCTATACTGACCTGGTAATGTGGCTGAGTCTTTGGGGCAGAAGAACATTTTGTACATGTGAGCAGGGTTTAAAATAACTTCTCACTATACTGGATCTAAGTGCTGATTGGAAACCAGGAAACTGGAATGCAATAAAGGGGGCTGTGTGATTTCTTTTTTTGCTTCTTGATAACCAGTGTTTGGGATCAGAAGCACAATTTGTGATTGGTTGGGAGGTTTAACTTCAGTGTTATCCACCAGTCTTGGGAGCATCTGTTCTCCCTTTTGCAGCCTGCCCTGACCTTGGCATTTCCAGTGAGGGTTGCCCCAGGCACCTCCGGCCACAAACCCATTACTGTTAAAAGAACTACTTTGGGCATTTCTTCTTTAGCTAGTAGCAGTAATAGGGTTGCTATCCTTTAGCAGCACATAGCAACACAGAATCTGTACAATGGGTAGAGGTCTGTACTGAGGGTCTCACATTCAAATATTGCTTATGACCCTAGTTTGAAATCAGTACCAAAGCTGTGTGTCCTAATCTTGTACTCTCCTAGCCAACACCCTCCTTTGGCAGAATAGGGGATGTGGGTTCATTTATTGATTGAGATTTCTATAGCGCAGGTCTTATACTTTAAGCCTCAAGTTCAGAAGTGGATGAGTAGCATGTTTGAAACCCTGAGGCTTTTACAGGTTCTTTGCCAAACTGTGAGCAGATCCTAACAGTAAGTGGATGAAAATGAACATGTGCAGGCTTTCAAAGGCTCACAGCAATGTTCCATCCAGATACTGGTAACTTACGTGCTCAAAATATGGGCTGGAATTAATATTTAAAAGTTATCCTGTTGTGTGAAAGCAATGAAATTAACTTTGTCTAACTATGAAACCAGGGCAAAATGAATATGATGAGGTAATTAAGGCAATTATTAGAGACTACTAATTCAGATGTGAGAAATTGAAAGAGATTCATAAGGTTAATATCGGTTTTGGAGATTATAGACTATATTATGAGACGCACTACATAACTTTTGCTCCTGTCTCTAAATTTAAGATCTTTACCAGGGGTTTGAAGCAAAACACTGTATCAAATGGATTTTAAAGGTCAATGGGGGAGCGGGGAAGAAGTGGAAGAAAAAAACCAAGGGTGGGAATCTCTATCATTCTGTTTGTGGAACTATAATTTTACCAGTTCAATTGCAATAAAGACAATAAAAACAAAGCAACTGTCAAAAATGAAAGTTGCCCTTTATTAAAAGAGAGATTTTTTATTCTAATAGCCTTTACAATGGCAAATAAATAAATAAACTAGGTAAAAAACATTTGACTTCTCATTAATTTGCAAGTATTTTTTAGACTAAAGGAATCCTGGCTGTGGAGACGTTTATGTGTGAGACTGTAAAAGTGTGCTGGGGAAACTGAATTTAAATTAAAATTATGAGAAGAAGTATATTATCCCTCCTTAATCTAGCAGGCCACATACTGCAGGGAGTGCTGGTTCTTTGGAAGGTGAAAATTCTCAACCTCTGGTGTTCTTTGTACTACTGCAGGGAATTTGGTTTCCTTAGACCAGAATAATTAGGGGAATGCAAAAACTCTCATATGTGGATGGATAATTTATCTTAGAAAGGAGATGAATAAGAGGGGACATGATAAAAGCATATAAAATAATGGATGCTGTACAGAAGGGACTTCTGTTCTCCCAATCTCATAGCCCAAAAGCAAGAGACATTCAGTGAAATTGAAAGGTAGCAAATTCAAAATGGATTAAATGAAATATTTTCCCACACAAAGCTTAAGTGGATGTGACCCTTAATAACAAAATCAAAAACAAAATACCCACTGACTTCAACGGAAGGCTTTTAATGTGGAGTGCTGACATTGGTGTCATGCCTCTATCCTACCCAACTACCTCCTCTTGCACTATACTTCCTGTGGGTTTGACAAACAGGCCCGGGTTCTTCTGGGTACTGCCTCCAGCCTTGGCTGAGTGTTTTCTTCATCTCATTCTGATACATAATCACCTAGCAGAAACTCCACCTCCCATGCTCCTTCCTGGCAAAAGTACCGGGGTTCTGCTTGGAAGGATACAATTCTAGCTACTGT
Source organism: Trachemys scripta elegans (assembly GCF_013100865.1). Lineage (NCBI taxonomy): Eukaryota > Metazoa > Chordata > Testudines > Emydidae > Trachemys > Trachemys scripta. Next base: position 7,703,068 of record NC_048303.1, read on the forward strand.
CTAACCTTTAACCAGCCACCTGATATATGAATACTCCCAAGGAATAACACAGAGACATAGTATAGCTGACTGGGTAATTGTATTAAACAAAAGGTGAACATTATTTACCAATGCAAACAATTTTAGGGTTACCAGCCCAACCCCGTGACTTACACTGAAGGGGAATAAGTCTTTAATGTCCTGTTATTACACGTACTATGTTGGGGCCATGGCTGGATGGTTAGGGTGGCAAATTTGGTAGTAGAGGAGAGCAAGGTTCCTCCACTTTAGGAGATAGTCAGTGTATAAGTGTCTTCCAGACAATGCCCCTGAATACCTAACTAAGTATTGATGCACTCACAAACTCCATGACATGGATAATCCTCAGGTTCAGATCCTGGCGTGGTTCCCTCAGCAGTTATAGGAGGGGCCTGATGTTCTTGGTCTTGGTCCTGGTCCTTGCTAGACTATGCTGATCATGTAGAATTTTTCACTACCAAAAGGATTCTGCTGCTATGCCAGAGGCACCTCTCTCCATACAGGGACTCAGGGAATATGTGCTGAAAATGGAACTGGCCGTGTGAGGCATTGCCTCTGTTTTCTTTGTCTCTGGTATATATTGGATGAAATTCACCACACCACTGAGAACCTCACGAAGCTCTATGCACAGCTTATATCCCACTTAAAACCTCAGTACATACTTTAAGCAGTTCCTAAGCCTTTAGCAGGCCCTTTACACGAGGGTGAATTTCAGCCATTGTGAATAAAATAAACTAGGGGAAATAGCCTGTTTGCACGTCCCTTTTTGTTTTGTTCCCATTGTGGCATCAGCACATGCTGCAATCACTCGGAATCTGGGCCATAAATGTGAGAGATCTCAGCTTGAACAAGAAACAAAGTATCTGCCATCTCTTAATTGGAAATTAAATTTAATTAAAATGGAGAGAAAAACACTCATCACCCTCTTAATGAAATGAAGGAGGCTTCAATGTCATTATCTAGGGAAAGCAGCCTTTGTAGACTCTAGTTAAATATCAAAATCAGTCTTGAAAGACTCTGCTGTAATCTTAATTCTTGACATTAGAATTAGATAACAACATTTATTTATTTATTTTGGTTATATGTTACCCTGGAATCCTTTAGTGCTTTTATCTTTAGTGCCAAATTTTTAATTTGGAAACCTACAGTTTGGCTGTATGAAGCACCCAGGGAAGATATTTAGTGATCCCAGAAATTCTGGGTGAGGGCTCAAACTGCTGGTGATTGTTAATTTCAATTGTTAATTTCACTCTTAAAACCTGGCCCTTGGTGATGCTGACAACACTGGGCAGAAGGGTTACAGGTAGATAAATATTCAGTTAGGAGGGCTTATGTCAAACATCACTTATCAGGGGGTAGCCGTGTTAGTCTGTATCTACAAAAACAACAAGGAGTCTGGTGGCACCTTAAAGACTAACAGATATATTTGGGCATAAGCTTTTGGATAGCATCCGAAGAAGTGAGGTTTTTACTCACGAAAGCTTATGCCCAAATATATCTGTTAGTCTTTAAGGTGCCACCAAACATCACTTGTGACAGCCAGTGGCTATTTCTACCTACCTTCGTAGGACAGCTTTGCTCTGATCACTGCAATGCTGCCAAAAAACGTGACATAAGAGATGTGTGTTCTATTCCTGCCTTCGCATCTGAATGTAGTGCCGTGTTGCCCCCGGTGGCCGACAGAGCCTGGGGGCTAGGGCTGCAGAGGGCGAGCCGGAGTGGCCGCCTCCCCCAGTGGCGGAAGGAGCATCTTGAGCATGTGGCGCAAGGGCGACTGAGGGAGCAGGGCGAGGGGAGGCTGGGCGGCGAACTCGGCCGCTGGCGGGAGAACCGGCTTGAGGTGGCGGCACAGGGAGTCAGCGGCATCCTGCTTTCCTTAGAGTTCCCAAAGGATTAGTTGGACAGCAGCGTGAGTCTGCTCTTGGGTGCAAGGGATCCCGGGTCCAAATTTCATCCAAGCCTTTGCCAAGCCTGTGTTTGCAGCTGACCATTGAGGCATTTTTCTTTCTTTTTTTTTTCCTGTTTCTCTCCAACATCCTGTAGAGTGAGGGCTGCCTTACGGTCTGTCAAAATAAATAAATAAATAAATAAATTAAATAAAGGGAAAAGTATCATAAAATCCCTTCCTGGCAGCTGTACTGAATCGCTTCACCTGTAACTTTTGAATTTGCCCAGCAGAAAGCCTCCCCAGCCTGTGCTACAGCTGGACTCTTAAGCCTCCCTGCGTGGCTTGTGCTGGGGACAACATAATCCCAACTGTACGTACACAATAAAGGGATCTAAATTAGCTGTTACCGCTCAAAAAAGAGATCGTGAAGTAATTATGAATAGTTCTCTGAAAACGTCTGCTCAATGTGCAGCAGTAGTCAAAAAAGCTAACAATGTTAGCAGTCATTAAGAAAGGGATCCATAATCAGACAGAAAATGTCATAATGACACAATATAAATTGACGATTTGCCCACTACTGCCCTGTCTCAAGAGAAGTTATATTAGAAGTGGGCAAAGTACAGAGAACTGCAACAAATTGATTAAGGATATGGAATATTTTTTTTTTCATATGAGAAGAAGTTAAAAAGACCGGGACTGTTCTACATGGAAAAGAGATGACTGAGGGGGTATATGATAGGTCTATAAAATCATAAATGGTGTGTAGAAAGTGAATAAGGAACTGTTATTTACCCCTTCACGTAACATATGAATACTGGGTTCACCCAATGAAATTAATATGCAGCAGGTTTAAAAGAAAAGTAAGCAAGTACTTCTTCACACAACACATAGTCAACCTGTGGAACTCATTGCCAGGGGATGTTGTGATGGCCAAAAATATAAATGGGTTCAAAAAATAATTAGGTAACTTCAAAGAGCAGGAGTTCATCAATGGCTACTAGCCAAGATGGTCAGGGATGCAACCACATGCCCGGGGTATCCCTAAACTTGTTTGTTAGAAGCTGGGCCTGGACGAGAGGGGATAGATCAAATAATAAATTGCCCTGTTCTGTTCATTCCCTTTGAAGCATCTGGCACTGGCCACTGTTGAAAGACAGGATATTGGGCTAGATGCACCATTGGTCTGACCCATTATGGCCAGGGCCGGCCCCAAGGTTTTGGCCGCCCCAAGCAGACAAAAAAAAAAAAAAAAAAAAAAAGCCGCGATCTGCGGCGGCAATTTGGCAAGAGGTCCTTCGCTCCGAGCAGCAGTGAGGGACCGTCCGCCGAATTGCCGCCGAACAGCTGGACGTGCCGCCCCTCTCCGAAGTGGTCACCCCAAGCACCTGCCATTTTTATGTTCTCATTACATGGTATGAAAAGTCAATTAGTGGCAGAGCAGAACAGAAACAGAAAGAGGAGCAAAAAACATTGCAAACTTAAGGGAAAAAAACACAACAAAGGTTGCAGGATCTCATTAACATGCCACTCTCCAAGGCCCTAGAGAACTTCAGCTTTCACAGACCTTCATAATGAACAGACTGGAAGCAGCACCTTGCAAGATTTTGAATGGTTACAAAGCTCCACCAGGTAACTGGAAATATTCAGGTATCTTCTTTAATTTTTGTTGTATAGAAGCAGGCAGAGCATATCTTTAAATCCTTTGACTTTACTGAAGACAGTCACAAAGATGACTATGAAAGGGTGCTGACTATGTTCGATGCAGACTTTATACCTCAAAGAAATTTGGTATATGACAGAGCATGTTTTTACCAGATAATTCAAGATCCAGGGGAAAGTGTTGAATGTTTTTATAAGAGTTCTTTATGCATTGGCTGCAAATTGTGACTTTGGAATTGCAAAACATGAAAATATAAGACAGGCTAATTATTGGATTAACAGATAAAAATCTTTTACTGCAGCTACAATTAAAAACAGACCTATCCACGGCTATCAGGGCCGGTGCAAGGATGTTTCACGCCCTAGGCGAAACTTCCACCTTGCGCCCTCCCCGAGCCCTGCGGCAGCTCCCCGACCCCCCTGTCCTGAGGCACCCCCACCCTCTGCCCTGAGGCACCCCCTCCCCCTGTGGCAGCTCCTCACCCCTCCGGCCTGGGGAGCTGTGTGGCAGCTCCCCACCCCAGCTCACCTCTGCTCCGCCCCCTCCCCAAGCCCTGCGGCAGCTCCACCCTGAGGCACTCCCCCCGCGGCAGCTCCCCCCCTCCTCCCTGAGGCGCCCCCCCCATGGCAGCTCCGTCTCCCCCCGGGGAGCTGTGCGGCAGCTCCCCACCCCAGCTCACCTCTGCTCCACCTCCTCCCCAAGCGCGCCGTCGCTGCTCCACTTCTCCCACCTTCCAGGCTTGTGGCGCCAATCAGCTGTTTGGTGCCGCAAGCCTGGGAGGGAGAGAAGCAGAGTAGGGCGGCGTGCTCAGGGGAGGAGGCGGAGCAGAGGTGAGCTGGGGTGTTTCCCTGAGTGCCACCCCCACCCCCCTTACTTGCTGCAGGCGGCTCTCCCCGCGTCCCCCTGCCCCAGCTCCCTCTGCCTAAATGCCGACAATGACTGGGGCGGTGGAAGATCCGGCCGCCGTGGTCGCCACCAAAGAAAATGCCGCCCCCCAAATGCTAGCACCTTAGCCGACCGCCTAGGTTGCCTAATAGGTTGCACTGGCCCTGATGGCTATACAAATAGCAAAGCAGTCTGAACTAGTCAAACAGCAGAACAAAAATCAGGAGCAACTTGAAAAACCTGAAACAAGTTTAGATATAATAAGCATTATAAGTTCTACAAGCAATTACCATAAGAATTCCTAAGGCTAGGAGAGAGAACTCCCAGGCTAAGATGGACAAATACCAGTCAAACTCCAAAGCCTTACAGCTTAACTCCACAAGATGTGGAAGAATTCATAGCCCAACAGAAGTGTGTTGTGCCAAAGGTGTAAGGTGTATTAAATGCACAACATTTTGAAATTATTTGCCACACTAAAGCATTCAGGGAGTTGACTAATTACAGACAACCAAGAGCCATTGTTTCTGGTGTCTATCAAATATGATGATACAGAACTGGAAAGTGAAACTTAATATTAATGAAAAAGCTATTGACTTCAAAATTGACTCAGAAGCAGATATCATATTCATCTCACAATATCCTTGAACCCCTCCAAGAGCTGAAGTCACCTGACACTACTCTGACTAGCCCTGGAAGTATTCTGAGCTGCATGGGCCAAACCACAGAAATAACCTACAAAGACAAAAGCTATGTATGTAGATGTACAAGTCTCGGCCGAGGTTCGGCCCTCAGCGGGGCTGTGGGGTATCCCACCGCCTCGCTCTGGTCCGCCGTCAGTCCTGGTCCAGCGGTAGTGTGGGACAGCAAACACACGGTTAGGGGCTCAGGCCCTTAAGCAGGGGCTGAGCCAATAGTTCAGGAAAAGCCCCGGGCCCTCAATCAGGGCGGGACAGCAACCACGGAGTCTGGAGCTCAGGCCCTCAAGCAGGGGCTGAGCCAATATTTCGGGAACCCAGGCCCTTAAGCAGGGTGAAGTCAAGGGGTTTGTAGCAGCCCAGGCCCTAGGTCAGGGCGGGGCAGCAATCAAATAGTCAGGAACCCAGGCTCTTAAGCAGGGGCTGAGTCAATGAGCAAGAGGTCCCAGCCTCTCTAGGCCAGGGAAAGGGGGAGTCTGCCACCCAAGGAATGGGTGGCAGGGGGGACGCAGGCCCTCCCACTCCACTGCGTCCCAGCCCGGGGCCCTAGCAGCGGCGGAAACTCGCTGCTGTCAGTGGGGATCCTGGCTGCAACACACTGACATAGGCTCTGGCAGTGCTGCAGCCAGACTGGGGTCGGCTGCCCCCGGGCTACTTCCACACTCCCCCTCGTAGGGTACCTGGGCCGTACTAGTGTCCTCGGTGGTCTCTACCAGCATCGGTTCCTCCGGGTAGGTAGCGAAGGGTAGGTTCGGCTCCTCCTCGGGATAGCGGGAAAGGGGCAGGCTCGGCTCCTCCTCGGGGTAGCTGGAAAGGGGCAGGCTCGACCAGTCCTACTCGGGATAACGGGCGAGGGGTAGGCTTGGCTGGCCTGGTGAGTCAGCAGGCCGGTCGCGGCCTGCTGCTGTCTCCCAAGCGGGAGCTCGGCCACAGACGTCTGCTCTCTCCGCCGGCTTGTTCTCCACTGAGCTCTGCAGGCAGGCTTTTATACTTCCGGGTTGGCGCCGTGACCTCTGAGGGGTGGGTGCCGGACCCAGTGGCTCCGCCCACGTTGGTGTTAGGAGATGTTCGGCCCTCAGCAGGGCTGTGGAGTATCCCACCGCCTTGCTACAGTACAGCATTTGTGATCAAAGGCCAACAGCCTTCTCCACCAATGTGGCATCCATGATGGGCCTAGTGAGAAAGGAGGAAGAACTTGACGGAATATATTTGGTGATACTGGACTTTTGAAAGAAGATGCAGTACAAATCATCTTGAGACAATTCTGAACCAAACAGTGTACGTACATCTTGCAGTATTCTTATCCCATTAGTTCATAAAGTAGAAACTGAATTAAAGAGAATGGAGCATATTGAAATAATCAAGAAAATCTCTAAGCCAACAGCATGGTGTGCAACAATGGTAACAATTATAAAGAAAAATGGACAAATATGAATCTGTGTGGATCTAAAAGACTTAATGAAGCAGTTGTGAGAAAAATATGTCCTCCCAACACTGGATGACTTCCTCCTCAATTTGAAAGGAGCTATATTATTCTCCAAGCTAGATGCCTCAAGTGGATTCTGGCAAATTCCTTTAGTTAAATAAAGTGCTAAACTGACTATACTTATCACAACCTTTGGGATATTTTGCTTTCAAAGATTACCTTTTAAGACCACCAGTGCACCTGAAATTTTCCAAATAAAGATGGTAGAACTGTTAACAAAACCAACTGGAGTTGTCCTTTTCATGGAGGATATTATAATAGATGGGTCTTTGCTGGAAGAACACAACAAACCCCACAATGAAGTTCTAAGCCTAATCAGTCAGTCCAGACTGAAGCTAAAGAGGGAAAAGTCTATTTTCTGCCTACCCCAAAATTGAATTTTTTGGGAAAGACAATAAACAAAGATGGAATCAAGCCTGGGGTAGCCCTGAGAAAGTAAAAGCAATTTGAGACTTGAATGCACCAACTGAGTTGTGTACTTGGGTAGTAAATTACCTTGGTCAATACCTACAAGACCATTCTACAGTGACAAAATGACTGAATGAGCTATGGGGACCAAATCAAGAAATTGCCTTCAAACAGGTCAATAGCGTCAGTTCTCAAGTACTATGATGTGAACAAATCCGCAATGGTCAGTGTAATTGCAGGCTGCTATGGCCTTAGTGGTGTATTGTAGCAACATCATGGCTCTGAGGGGAAGTCAGTTGCATTTTGCTCTTTCACACTCACAGAAGCAGAAAATCAATATGTCCAGATTGAAAAGGAGTGCCTGGCAAGCGTAAGGAGCACATGAGAACTTCTACAGATCTCTGTGGGGAGTGGATTTGTTTACACTGATAACAAATCATAAACCACTTGTAACCGTCTGTTGTCAGATGTTGGCTGCGAGTGTGTTCTCTCTGTGTGCCGTCCCAGCTCTGCGCAGGTAGGTGGCCCAGGGTAGCTGGCCCTAGATAGGCAGTTCAATCAAGCCCTTGATTGAACTGCCCATAACCACAAGATCTGTTTAAGTTGCGAAAGCACTAGGTCAGGTTTATTGCCGACAAAGCATAGTATTGGTGCCCTATACTTGCTATATGTACACTCAGTGCATGTATGTCCGTGACAGTGGACCAGCTCAGTTGGTGGTGGGACTTTCCACGATCCCCTAGACCAGCCAAAGACACTCCCTCTGAGACTCCATTTGATACACCAATACCAATATAAACAAGTTACATATTACCCCTCTGACATGGCTAGCTACCACCCATTACTTAGCTAGCTACCTCTAATGTGGCTAGCAGCCACCCATTACCTTGTACATGTTGGTTCGATCAAAACATCTCTATCCATTGCACTGGCATCTTAACCTTATCTTTAAGAGAGGTCAGCGTGTTCCTTTTATCTTTGGGGAAAGTGTTTGTGTATTGAGGTGTTCTGGTACCATCCTTCAGGAATGTGTTTGCGTGCGTGTCCTGTGCCTAGCATTTCTCAGGAATGTGTGTTTTTGCAATACAGGACCTGTTCTTGCCAGGTTCTGTGAGCGTGCATGTAGGCAGAGCCTTTTTTGCTATCTTTTGCTTTATATCATCAAGATTGGCCACTACTGGAGAGACCTGTGTTCAGTTCCCTGTTTATCCACTACTCATACCGGGCTTCTGATACAAGGCCCTATGTCTCAAGTTCTCTTTCTATTACACCGTCATCAATGGAAAAGACCAGGATCAAGCTCCACTGCAAGGCCAACATTTAATTATAAGGTTAAGTGATGTAATTCAATTATTAAACATGTTCACAGGAAAAATCTGGTTTAACGTAAGCTCTGTCACAGAGTCGAACTTTGCATCATTTCGAGCTCCTGGGTAGCTGAGTGCAAAGACATATGTGGAAGCTGTGTATGGATCCAGACCAGTATCAGAAACGACACAACACCAGCTACAAAAAGCAATCTCGACAGACATGTCACTTCAAGAAGTTCTAAGTGACATTAGGCCGGCTGGCTCAAGTATCTAAGGAACACTAAGGAAGTGAGAAGAGAATGCTTTGCAGTACCTGGACAATTAAGTGAGTCAGACTCATGGTTAAAGGCAATTGTATTGTAATTTAAAACAAAATGAGAGGAGAAATCCTAAATCTCATCCATGAAGGACATCAATGATTAACTAAATGCCATGAACGGACCAACCACTCACTGTGGTGGCTGGACATCAGCCAGGGCATAAACGACAAAGTATCTGCATATAAACATGTCAGAACTGACAGATCAACGCAACACAAAGAATATTTAATAAGATCACCTCTACCCAATAGACCTTAGAAGAAGCTAGCTGCAGATTTATGTGAATTCAGAGGACATCGTTACCTGGTCATAATAGACTGTGTTTCCAGGTATATAATAATAATGTACTTGTAAGACAACATCTTGCAGTGTTATCGAGAAACTGAAGAGCACTTTTACTCACTTTGGTGTTACAGAACAACTCTTCAAAACATCCCTGTAAAGTAGGAGAGTGCTGTTCATCCCCATTCTACAGATTGGGACACAGGCACAGAGAGAGACAAAGTGACTTGTCCAAGGGCACACAAGAAATCTGTGGCAAAGCAGGGAACTGAACACAGGTCTCTCCAGCAGAACCCTAACTATCCTTCCTCCCTTTTGTTTAATGATCTGTCTAGTGTACATCCGTACCCAGGGTCCAGCACTTTCACTCCAAGTCAAAAACAAACTGATCAACTTACTTCCTTTGACAGGACCTGCTGAACTTAATCAGTTCTTGAGTCTACTGAGCCTAATGAGCAAATAATGAATAATAGGCGGAAAGCAGCTTTATTTGAGTATGATACTATACAAATATGGGCATCTGGCTGAAGAACAGCCATTCACCAAAATTTGTGACAGCAGAAACTAATGTAATCCACACACTTCTTGGGTGTGGTGTTCTGTCCCATCTAGTAGCACCAAGACCACTTAGAGAAAGAGTCTACTCTACAACTTTAGCTAATAGCCATATGGCTTTTGGCTCATGCACTAGTTCCAGATGCCCCAGGTTCAATCCTGCCTGCTGATGATCCGGGTGTTACAAGTAGGGGCTTCTCTGGGATTTCAACTGGGAAGTTTCTGAAGCTTGGGACATGCTTCCGCAGCTAGGGGAAGTATGTAACTCACACACCTTCTGGTGGTGGAGTTCTGTCCCATCTAGTGGCACCAAGACCACTTCGAGAAAGAGATTAATGAGTCTGCTCTACAGCCTTAGCTAACAGCCATATGGCTTTTGGCTCATACACTGAGCTCCAAAGGTCCCAGGTTTGATCCCGCCCACCAACGACTGGGGTCTGTCGGTGTTACACTAGCTTATGTGAATGTTTGAAAATGGGGGGGTTGGGGAAGGGATCATGAACAGTATTATGTGTAAAAATCTCAAATTTTGAAAGTTTCTGATGAAAATGGGGGACAATTTTTTCACAAAAATGTTCACTAAAAATTCATTTTTTTTCAACCAGCTCTGGTTACAAACATGATGGAACAGAAAAGCCAATTAGAACTTGGATGAGTGATCAGGAATACTGAGTGTAATTCTTCACAGTTTACATCTTCCAAAATTATTTATACCTAGGGAGAGTGAGCATAAAATCAGTATAACCAGCTACTCATCTGATTCAGTAGCATGTTACACTTCCTTTATTTGGGGGGAGGGATAGCTCAGTGGTTTGAGCATTGGCCTGCTAAACCCCAGGTTGTAAGCTCAATCCTTGAGGAAGCCACTTAGGGATCTGGGGCAAAATCAGTACTTGGTCCTGCTAATGAAGGCAGGGGGCTGGACTCAATGACCTTTCAAGGTCCCTTCCAGTTTTAGGAGATGGGATATCTCCATTAATTATTATTACTTTATACTAGCTAAGAAACGAGGCAGTGGAGAACCAGGCTTGCTCTTCAGCATTATTCACCAGCTCTATTTTTGACCTGAAAAAAGAACACTACCAATAACAAAAATAACCCACTCCTCTCTTTTCCCCCTCTTTTAAACAAAAATAATATGTATGTTCATTCCCTCTCTCCCTGTAAATAATAAAAGCCTCTGGAATGTATTGTTGAATCACTGTCAAAGTAATGATGGTGATTTTGTAAAATAAACTCCTACCCAAATGCTCCAATAATTAGATTCTCCTCCATCCCAACCTTATGTTCCTTTGTACACAACACCACTATTGTTCATTAATTCCAGATCCAAGCATTTGTTATAAACTCATCATCAGTGCCAACTCTGTTCAATTTTATTTTGTTTTTGTTTCTTTGTTAATGTGAACACATAAACTGTTTACACGGAAAGTAAATAAAACCAGTGATAAGAAGAAAACCCTCAATTTCACCTAATTACACAGAGCTAGCACAAACTGCCACCGCTTGTCATTTTTTTTGTTTTGTGCAAACTGAAGTTGAATTTTTAGCATCAATGAAAAGTTGGTCAACTTAACAGCCCTGGAGTGTTATGTCCTGTGTTTAACTACAGTGTAGGTGCGGTCTAGATAGCAGCAGGCTAAGGTTAATTATAGCCTATCACCAATGCACCTCATCCATGACCTTCAGAGACAGCTCCACTAGTGAGATGGGAGTTTTGTCTCCATGGTGTATTCCAGGGCTAGGCAACCTATGGCACGCATGCCAAAAGCGACACATAATCTGATTTTCAGTGGCATTCACACTGCCCTGGTCCTGGCCACCGGTCTGGGGGGGCTCTGCATTTTTATTTAATTTTAAATAAAGCTTCTTAAACATTTTAAAAACCTTATTTATTTTACATACAACAATAGTTTAGTTATATTATAGACTTATAGAAAGCACGGCCGGCTCCAGGCACCAGCTTAACAAGCAGGTGCTTGGGGCGGCCCAGGGAGAGGGGCGGCACCTGCGGCAATTCGGGGGCAGCAGGTCCCTCACTCCCTCTAGGAGTGAAGGACCTGCCGCTGAATTGCCGCCGCCGATCGCGATCGCGGCTTTTTTTTTTTTTTTTTTGCTTGGGACGGCAGAAATGCTAGAGCCGGCCCTGAAAGAAAGAGACCTTCTAAAACCGTTAAAATGTATGACTGGCACGCGAAACCTTAAATCAGAGTGAATAAATGAAGACTTGGCACGCCACTTCTGAAAGCTTGCCGACCCCTGGTGTATTCAAACTTTGGCTTCTCTTTAGAGTGCCAACCAAGGTGTCAATTGCGATGGTGTCCCTTTGGATGTGGCAAGAAATTGGACAAACAAGCTCCATTTTTTTTGCTCCTAGATTTCCACACGTAGAGCATTTTAACAGTAGGGGGCTGCCAGCATTCTGCTCATCCCGCCCTCCTTGGGAACGAACCCAGCCCATTAACAACCAAAAATATGAGTTTAGAAAGCTAGCTTTACAGAAGCCTTATGCTAAATGGAGATTTGGCATTCAGAGATGGAGCCCAAACTAATAATTAGGAGCAATATCCTCAGCTAAAACACTTCTGGTGTTGTTCTAATTGGTTTCTATAGATAGAAAATAGACATGAAGAGACGGTTTTAAAAACTGGGGTAAGTCCCTAACGATGCAATTCACCAATGTGCAGAGAGCCAGCACAATGCCTGTGTACCATTTCAACCCTCAAAGTATTGCTTAAGTAGGGCTTTAATGGGGTATAGGATAGGCGATGCCCCATTGCACAGGAGTGAATTTAATCCAGAGTGAAGAATATCAATTATTTCCCCTTTTATGGCTGCTATTCCGGCTCTTTCTTTTGTTAAGTATTATTACAAAGATTTTTTATAATATAACATTAAAAATGATATTATGATATAACAAAAACAATACAGCAGCCAAAATACAGACCCTGGTTTCTCTGTGTTCCTACTGTAATACAGACAAATAACAACGAGGAATAGGAAAGAGAAAAAAGGTGATTAAATGATGTCACTTACATGACATTGTCTCACAAAACGGCTTCATAAACTCTATGAATATTGGGACTGATTCTGGAAGAAATTCTATCCGAGGGCTGTTTAAAAATGGATCAGACTGCGGTGAATCACAATTAAAAGAAGAAGAAGAAGAATCAACTCTCTGAATCTAAGTAATTTTAAAACATCCATCTAAGCATCCAGGCCAAGTGCCAAGATGAAATCAATCTGTGTTGGCTCTCTCAAACCCCTGAAGTGTGATAAACTTAATACCAGCATTCATCCACCTTGTTACCTTTTTTGCAGCTTTTATAGTCAAAGCCTCACCTTTTTTTACAGTGCTTTGCATGTGTAATCCAAGGTCTGAATGAGCTCTCCCCTGCCATCTATTGATGGATTGAGGGGAAAGGCCTCAGTAGAAGTGTGTATTTGCATAGACACACCTGCTTTGCCTTGGTGGTCACAGACAGACCTGCTTAGGGTGACCAGACAGCAAGTGTGAAAAATTGGGACTGGGGGATAATAGGAGCCTATATAAGAAAAAGCCCCAAATATTGGGAATGTCCCCATAAAATCGGGTCATCTGGTCACCCTAGACGCTTTTCCAAAGTGATCAGTTTGGGCTAATTTGGGTTTTAAATACACATTACTCTTGAACACAGGTGTAATGAAACATTATTATCCCCGTATGACTAAAGGGCAGAAGAACTGTATTAAATATGCTCAAATTGAGAGGATCACCCTATTTAACCTCACTCGCTAAGCAGGAGTTAGTGATGCCAAAGACAAGTGAAAGTCAGTGGGTGGCTGTAAGTATTCCTGCTCGGTGGTGTGGATTTGGATTGAAGAGTCCTAGGAACCAGCTAACCCTCCTCCTCCACGGTTTAAAGACAGAGTTGATCAGACTCCATTGAGAGTCCTTGTTTCTGCTCAATGCTCACCAGAGCTGAAATCACTAATGAGCAGGTCTGGGAGGGGGGCTGAACCATAGACCTGGTGTGGGGACAGTGTTATGGGGAAAGACAATGCTGAGGCTGCAGCGGTAATGAGGTTCCCCACTACACAGTGAACTTGCTAAGAGATGAACTCACTAAGAACGGAGCTAAGTTATGGAGCCTTGGAACGCAGCATCGCAGCTAGAGGCAGAGGTGGCGGTGAGCAGCAGCAGAGATGGCAGCAACAGTGGCGAGCAGTGTCAGAGACAACAGCGGCAGCAGTGAGCGGCAGCAGAGACCTCCCCACTTCAGGGGTGAGAATGAACCCTGGGGTCTTCATTGACTTTGGACAGCCAGCTGTGAGAGGGGTGCAGTGGAGGGAAAGGGGAGTGGCATGCTAAAGGGACATCTCCTCCCACACCCAAACTCCCTCCCTCTTAGTTAACTGGCATTTTTCATTTACTGGAATCCCCCATTCCCCTAACCAGGGCCGGCTCCAGGGTTTTGGCCGTCCCAAGCAGCCAAAAACAAAAGCTGCGATTGCGATCTGCGGTGACAATTTGGCAGAAGGTCCTTCGCTCCCAGTGGGAGTGAGGGACCGTCCGCTGAATTGCCGCCGAATAGCTGGACGTGCTGCCCCTCTCCCAAGCAGCCGCCCCAAGCACCTGCTTGCCAAGCTGGTGCCTGGAGCCGGCCCTGCCCCTAACATGCCAGATAAAAAAGCTTTTACTGTAGTAACATGGCCTGCTGGGGCTTAGGGCTTCAGCCCCACTCCTGCTGAGCCCTGAGCCCTGGCAGGGGTACCCCATGGGGCTGAAGCCCTGAGAATCCTTCCCTGTTGGGGAGAAGCCAGAGGCAATGCCGGGGGGGGACATGGGGTCATCTGCTCCCCCAGATTTTTGCCACAGTTCGCTGGCCCTGCTCAGTCACATGGTGCCACGGGACCCCATCCCTGGAGGGCAGCTGCTGGAGCTGGCAAGCTGGGAGCTGCGGGCGGTGGGGAGAGGCAGCAGCAACAGGAGGGAGCTGCAGGGAGAGCTGCTGATTTTGCTGCAGCCTCTCCCCGCGGCGCGAAAGCGGTGCCCCTTCCCTGCAGCTCCCAGCTCTCTGCTGCTGCTTTTCCACGCAGCGCTAACAGCTGGGAGCTACGGGGAGGGGCCACTGAGGGTAAGAAGGGGTGTGTGACTTAAGCTGTTGGGAGGAGCGGATCTTTAAATTGTGCCCCCCACTTTCAGCAGGTACCAGTCATATCTGGCAGAAGCCACTATTCCCAGTCTGGGAGGTGGCGAGTTTGGGGGGCTCTGCAAGCGGCACTTTAATTGCAAAAGAGCCATCGGTGGCTTATGAGCTGCAGTTTGGCCACCCCTGTTAGACAGGCTCACAGCATTGTCAGCAGCAGCAATAAGCCACATGTACGGCCACATGGTCTAGCAATGCCTGCCAGAGATTAAATACTGTCTGAAGAGCACCTTACTCAAATGGACCCCAGGCCCTGCTGGAATGAGGTTGCTACTACAGGGGCAACACCCCATGTCGCTTGTCCTTCTATCAAAGACAACAGACCTCTGTTAGTCAAGGGAGCATGGGGGCTGGTAATTAATCCTGAACACGCAGGCAACGGGAGTCTGAGCAATGCCTTCTTTCTTCTCCAACTTGCCCGGAAATGATGTCTTCTCCTCTTATGTATGCGCAGCATAGGTACATCTACCCAAGCTGGTAATTACACCTCCCATCTACAGTGTAGACCTAGCCTCGAGGAAAGACTATTGTAACACTGTATCTGGCATGAAAGGTGAAAGCAACAGGGAAATTCCAGCAATCGGCAAAGTGCAGTAGCCTGGGTCCTAAAAACACTTAGAACATAACTCACCCATGTCCTTCATCCCTGCACTAGCTCCTAGTTGATTTCCAGTGCCAGTCCAAGGGCCTGGTCTTAATCTTTAGGGCCTTTGCCTACACTCAAGGCAACATCTCTATTAATGACCCAAAGACCCAATAATGGGCTTGGATGATTGTAAGTCACTGTATCTGAGTTGAGTGTGTAGACAATGCTCAGGCTCCAGAGTGTGAAGTTGTAGCCTTCTCCATGGCTCAGGTCACCATGAGCACAGTTTAAGGCCTGGGTCCTAATCTTCAAAGCAATTAATGGATCAAGCCCCAGCTACATTAAGGACTGAATTATTATGAACTACCACAGCAGCTGCATTCCTCTGGGATAATGCAGCTCTTAAAACCTAGGGTGAAGCAGGTGAGAGCTGGGGAAAAAGCATTCTTGGTTGGGCATGAACTTTCAGAGGAGCTCACTTGAATCCAGAGCCTGGCCATCGTAAGGAAACACTTCATAAGGCCTCTTCAAAAAGGCTTTTCCACCACAAGAATGACACTCAACACCAACACTCTCTTCTACCCAATAAACTCCAACCAACCAATCAAAAATAATAATAAAAAAAGGAATTTAACAACATTTAATAAAATAATCAAACCCGAAGCCCTATCCCAAACAGAGTTTTGACTCCAAAAAGAGAAAAGTGTCGGATAATCCATGAAGTCCACTATTGCTATTGATTTTACATTTAAGCAACCAGATACTACAGTGATAGGAGGCACTACAAAACCCTGAGATATATAGAAATAGAGATGCTCTTCTGGGAGGGTGCACCCAGCACTGCTCAGGGGGCATATCTCATGTGCCAAAGATGAGGACGGGGCGGCTCCAGGCACCAGTGCAGCAAGCACGTACCTGGGGTGGTAAGCCGCAGGGGGCGGCCTGCCGAATGCTGTGAGGGTGGCCATCAGGCTGCCTTTGGCGGCATGCTTGCAGGAGGTCCACCGGTCCCGCGGCTTCGGCGGTAATTCGGCAGTGGGGACACTGAAGGCGCAGCACCGGCAGACCGCCCGCAGGCATGCCACCAGGGCCGGCTCCAGGCACCAGCCGACCAAGCACGTTCTTGGGGCGGCACCTGGTAA